>NC_062284.1:80989434-81178916 GCF_902655055.1 Lutra lutra
TAGGTGGCTCAATTGTTAAGTGTTTGCCTTTGGCTCAGGTCATGTTCTTAGGGCCCTGCGATCGAACCCCACATTGCAGGGAGCCCGCTTCTCCTCTGCCTCTGCCGTTTTCCCTGTCTGTGCTCTCCTGTTATCCATCTGTCAAACAAATAAATAAAATCTTAAACAAACAAACAAATTGAACCTAGTATGCAAACTAGGATTTAAGGACACCAGAAACAGTCAAAACAACAATACAGAGCACAAAGACATGACAAACAAGAAAGATACAGTATGGCTAAAGTAATAACTAAAGGAGAGTCAAGGACCTCAAATTTATGCAAGGCTGGTAAAGTGGAAATAATAAAAATCTAGGGAGGGGAGACTGGGTGGCTCAGTCGGTGAATCATCTGCCTTTGGCTCAGGTAATGATCCCACAATCTAGGATCAAGTCCTGCATCAAGCTCCCTGCTCAGCAGTGAGTCTGCTTGTCCCTCTGACCCTCATCCTGCTGGTACTCTCAAAAAGATAAGGAAAAACCTTAAAAAAAAAAATAAAATAAATAAGGGCACCTGGGTGGCTCAGTGGGTTAAAACCTCTGCCTTTTGCTCAGGTCATGATCCCAGGGTCTTAGGATCAAGCCCCACCTTGGGAGGGAGGGGGTCTCTGCTCAGCACGGAGCCTGCTTCCCCCCACCCTCTGTCTGCCTCTCTGCCTACTTGTGATCTCTGTCAAATAAATAAATCTTAAAAAAAAAAAAAAAGTAGGTAGAAAGTGACCATATAATAATGGAAACTATAGGATATAATAAAGAGAATTCTGGAAAGAACTGATAGAAGACCGAAAGAAAACGAGGCTCCAAAAAAGTTCAGGAAAGATGGAATATTATCCTACAGGTAGGCTCAACAGAATATAGTACAAGAATGATAAATTCTACTTTTACATAGCTAGAATTTCAGAAGATTACAATGATGGACATCTGAGACCATCAGAAGACTACACAGGAAGTTATCTGGAGAGGTCAGAGAATTATAAGCTCAGAGAACGAATTATAAACAATTAAAGATTTAAGAAAACAAAGTTATGGGAAGGATAAAGCAGATTAAAAGCCATTATCAATGACTTTCAGGCCTTTCTAAAGAATGGTAATAAAAATAAGCTTTAAGGGTTAAAAAAATCTCATAGCTACCATCTAGCCTTATAGTATCTCACTCTTAAGCATACACAAATAGTCCTAATGGTCACCAGTATTTGAGGAAAGCAAGGAAATAACAGGGAGAAGCAAAAGAAAGAAATTTGGAAGACACTGTCAATTTAGGCAAAGAAAACTTCAAAAAACAGAAACTCTGCTATGCTAAAAAAAAAAAAATCCAGGGGCGCCTGGGTGGCTCAGTGGGTTAAAGCCTCTGCCTTCGGCTCAGGTCATGATCCCAGGGTCCTGAGATCAAGCCCCACATCGGGCTCTCTGCTCCGCAGGGAGCCTGCTTCCTCCTCTCTCTCTCTGCCTGCCTCTCTGCCTACTTGTGATCTCTGTCTGTCAAATAAATAAATAAATAAATCTTAAAAAAAAAAAATCCATTAAACAAAAACAAAATATCACTCTTTTAAAAAATTCAAACAAGGGTACCTGGGTGGCTCAGTCGGTTAAGCGTCTGCATTTGGCTCAGGTCATGATCCCAGCCAGCATCCTGGGATTGAGTCCGCATAAGGGTCCTTGCTCTGCATGTAGTCAGCTTCTCCCTCAGGCCCCTCCTCCTATTTGTTCTCTCAATCTCCCTCTCTCTCTATCTCTCTCTCTCTCAAATAAATAAAATCTTTTAAAAAAAATTCAGAGATGCCTGGGTGGCTCGGCTGGTTAAGAGTCTACCTTTGGCTCAGGTCATGATCCCATGGTCCTGGGATCAAGTCCTACAAAGCGCTCCTTGCTCAGCAGGGAGCATGCTTCTCCCTCTGCCTGCTGCTCCCCCCGCTTGCGGTCTCTCTCTTTAAAATTAAAAAAAAAAAAAAAATCAAACAAGAAAATGTTTCTTAAAAATTTAAGATAACAGGACTGAAAAATATAGTTGAAGAAAATCTCTCAAAAAATAGACCAAAAGGAAAAGAAAAATAAGAGACAGAAGAAAAATTTTAAGTCAGCACATCCATCATCAACAGAAAATGTACCCCGATGACTTGGGACTACAGTAACACTTCTCAAAAAAGATTAGTACTGCTGCCCCCTAGGAGGGTGTTTGAAAATGTCAGAGAACAATTCTAGTCCTAATAACTAATGGGTTATACTGGCATTCAGTATCTGAGAGACAGGGCACTCAAATCCCTATAAGCACAATACAGTCTAACACAAAAACAGTAACTACCTAAATGCCTACAGTGCCCTCTATTGAGAAATACTTGACGGCGGAGTGAAAGAATTCTCTTAGTGCCTGACACACTATGCACTTTCATGAACTTTAATAATACCAGGATAAACCAAAGATACCTAGAAAAACTTTCAAATCTTGTATAAAAAATCCAGATTAAGAACAGCAACAAATTCTTCAAAAGCAACACTGACAGTTCAAAGACAAGAAAATACCTTCAAAGTGTTGATAGAAACTTATTTTGAGTCAAACTGTCAATGAAGCATGACATTTTTAAGAGACAGGTCCCTAAAATTTATATACTATGTAACTTTTCTCAAGAAGAAATCAGAGAACATTTCTGCAAAAGCAAGAACTTAAGCCAAGAAAAGAGCTTTCTGAATGGTAGCTAGGAAAAAAGGAGTGGGCACTGGGAGGCAAAAGGAGACTCCCAACTGGAGAACAGTGAACAAAAGTTTCAGAATAGTAACTTTGTAACAAACACAACAGCCCACAGAAGCTTCGGAATAAGCACTCATTAACAAGTCTTAAGAACAAGTCTAGATAAGAGCCAAGGGGCTGAAGTCCTTCCCCAACCTTTCTCTAGGGGCAGAACTGGTAGGTAGTATGATGCGCTCTCATTGAGTGTGAAAACCCAGGTAGCTTTCCAAAACGTTTTGGAAAAGTAGCAATAAGTACATAGAAAATGAAGTACATAAAAAGAGGAGGCAAATAACTGCAAGAAAAACAAAACGTACAGAGAAGGGAAAGTATTCACAGTATTCACTTGATTAACAATTTATTATCTGCAGGGCGCCTGGGTGGCTCAGTGGGTTAAGCCGCTGCCTTCGGCTCAGGTCATGATCTCAGGGTCCTGGGATCTAGTCCCACATCGGGCTCTCTGCTCAGCAGGAAGCCTGCTTCCCTCTCTCTCTCTCTCTGCCTGCCTCTCCGTCTACTTGTGATCTCTCTCTGTCAAATAAATAAAATCTTAAAAAAAAAAACAAACCAATTTATTATCTGCATAGTAATAATAACATAAAATCTAGTGATTTAACTAATTTTATTACAATGAAATATATGGTGAAAGGAGATAGAAGGGGTGTGATAAGTTAAAAGATAATATAAAATATTGTCAGGGACCATAGTTGTCTTTCTTTTTTTTTTTTTTTTAAGATTTTATTCATTTATTTGACAGAGAGACAGATCACAAGTAGGCAGAGAGGCAGGCAGAGAGAGTGAGAAGCAGACTCCCCACTGATCAGAGAGCCCGATGAGGGCCTCGATCCCAGGACCCTAAGACCATGACCTGAGCCAAAGAGAGAGGCTTAACCCACTGAGCCACCCAGGAGCCCCACAGTTCTATTATTTTTAAAAAGGCAGTAGTAAATATCAGAAGAGTTGATAGTGGTTGCTGGAGCAGAAAGACAGGATGGGTAGAGACCTAACTACTCTGGTCATAAGCGTTCTAGTATTTTGCGTGTTTCTCAGCAAAATCAACTGGAGAAATGACAATGTTTCATAAGCATAACATTTCATGCTATTAAGAAATTAGGCAGGGGCGCCTGGGTGGCTCAGTGGGTTAAAGCCTCTGCCTTCGGCTTGGGTCATGATCCCAGGACCCTGGGATCGAGCCCTGCATGGGGCTCTCTGCTCAGAGGGGAGCCTGCTTCCCTTCCTCTCTCTTTGCCTGCCTCTCTGCCTACTTGTGATCTCTGTCAAATAAGTAAATAAAATCTTAAAAAAAAAAATTAGGCAGATTTATATACATTGAAATGGTACAAAGTTCATAATAAATTTTAGTAAGAATTTATTTTATTAATATCATCACTCAACAATTATATAACTACCAGGAGTTTTTCTAGACACTGAACATGAATGATAAATGAACTATATAAATTACACATACACACAGTTAGCTGGGTATCAGCTTCCAACCTCAGCATTACTAACATATGGACTGGATAATTTTTTTATTGGGGGGGGGGTAGAGGACTATTGTCTTGTCCATGTTTAACAACATCCTTGACCTCTATCCACTAGATGTCAATAACAACCTCCTCTCTGGCTGTGATAACCAAAAACGTCTCCAGACACTGCCAAATGTCCCATGGGAGCAAAACTGCCCCCAGGTAAGAATCACTGTTTTATATGTTGCACATGTTGAAAAAGTTCTGGGGGCACCTGGATGGCTCAGTCAGTAGAGCATGTGACTCTTGTTCTCAGGGCTATAAGTCTGAGCCCCATTTGGGTGTAGAGATTACTTAAAAGTCTTTAAAAAAAAAAAAAAAAAAGAGAAAGTTCTGAAATGATACACACCCAAAAGACAGCAGTTTTGTAACTGGAAGAGAAAATTAGTGAAAAAGTCACTATCTTTGACACTCTTATAGCTTGATTTTCATATAAATTCATTATTTCTATAGTAAACATTGAAAACTAACGTAAAAACTTACAAAATAAATTAAAACTAAATGCAACCACAAAACAAAAGTTTTAATAGAGAGTATTTGTCAGTTTTTAAAGAAATCAATAAAAAGGGACACCTGGGTGGCTCAGTTGGTTAAGTATCTGCCTTCTGCTCAGGTCATGATCCCAGGATTCTGGGATGGAGTCCCACTTCGGGCTCTTTGCTTAGCAGAGAGACTGCTTCTCCCTCTGCCTGCTGCTCCCACTCTCTGTGACAAATAAATAAATAAATAAAATCTTTTTAAAAAAAGGGAAAAAAAAGAAATCAGTAAAAAAAGGAAATGGAGAAAAGATAAATATGTAAATTTATTTAAAATACTAGTAAGTTCAGGGGCAACTGGCTGACTCAGTGGTAGAGCATGTAAGTCTTGATCTTGGTAGAGCATGTCAGTTTTCATAACTTCAAGACCCACATTAGGCATACAGCTTACTTTAAGGAAAAAAAAACAAACCAACTAGTAAGTTCAACTTGCTGTTTTATGATAAAGTATTTTTCAACAACTATACAGACATAAACAATCCATTTCTGAAATATCAATTTTAGGTGCACCTGGGTGGCTCAGTGGGTTAAAGCCTCTGCCTTCGGCTCAGGTCGTGATCCCAGGATCCTGGGATCGAGCCCTGCATGGGGCTCTCTGCTCAGGGGGGAGCCTGCTTCCTCCTCTCTCTCTGCCTGCCTCTCTGCCTACTTGTGATCTCTCCTCAAATAAATAAATAAACAAACCTTAAAAAAAAAAAAGAAATATCAATTTTAACAAGTATTTACTCTAGGGGTGCATTAGTGGCACAGTTGGTTAAGCAGCTGCCTTCAGCTCAGGTCATGATCCTGGGTCCTGGGCTCAAGACCCAAATCCAGCTCCCTGCTCAGCAGGAAGCCTGCTTCTCCCTCTCCCTCTGCCACTCCCCCTGCCTGTGCTCTCCTGCACTCCCTCTCTCAAATAAATAAATAAATAAATAGAATCTTTAAAAATAAATAATATAATTTTGAATACCTTACAATAAAAAAAACAAAGTTTGGTTCATTCCAGTATCAAATGAGAGGGTCAGGGAAGCTTGTGGGCTTTTTTCCCTATTATGTACTACAAAAATTACAATTCAGCTTCTCATACCTATCTAACAGCTTAACGGAATCCTAAGCAACTTCACTCATTTAAAATTTCTAGTAAACTCTACACCAACGTGGGGCTCGAACTCATGACCCTCTGAGTTCAAGAGTCACATACTCTACCAACTGAGCCAGCCAGGCGACTCAACTTTACTCATTCAACAAATATTTAGCAAATACCTAGTATATGCCAGGCCCTTCACTGTACATTGGGTAAATACAAGAGTTTTTTTTAGAAAATAAATAAATAAATAATAAAAAGATTCTTCCTCTCAGTTTAGAATCAATCTTAAATGGGAAAACAAGCAAACAGCTAAGTTTAAAATTACAAATTATATTAAAGTTTAGGAAGAAAATGAATTGAGTGTAGTGATACATGTTAAGCATGAAAACTCATAAGTGCCGATTTTTAAGAATTCCATTCCCTACCCCCATTCCTCTTTTTTTTTTTTTTTAAAGATTTTATTTATTTATTTGTCATAGAGAGAGAAGCGAGAGTGAGCACAGGCAGACAGAGTGGCAAGCAGAGGCAGAGGGAGAAGCAGGCTCGCTGCCAAGCAAGGAGCCCGATGTGGGACTCGATCCCAGGACGCTGGGATCATGACCTGAGCCGAAGGCAGCTGCTTAACCAACTGAGCCACCCAGGCGTCCCCCCCATTCCTCTTTTATTTATTTATTTACTTTTAAAGATTTTATTTATTTATTTGGCAGACAGACCGCAAGCAGGCAGAGGCAGGAAGAGAAGTAGGCTCCCTGCTCAGCAGGGAGGCCGATGGGAGCCTTGATTCCAGGACCCTGAGATCATGACCCGAGCCCAAGGCAGAGGATTTAACCCACTGAGCCACCCAGGCGTCCCCCTCCACTCCTCTTTTAAATAAAATTTTATGGAAGTCTGATCCACTTTTTAAATGTTAGTCTAAGCCACTCTAAAATTATTTTATTTAGACAACTGTTAGCTGGACATTATTACACTCACCCACTGTTTATCATGATTATTACACTCACCCACTGTTTATCATGAACTATCCTCTTTCCATCCACCATACCCTATTTTTTCTGTTTCACGCTTTTCTTTTCTTTTTTTTTTTAAATATTTTGTTTATTTATTTAACAGATAGAGATCACAAGTAGGCAGAGAGGCAGGCAGAGAGAGAGCGGAGGAAGCAGGCTGCCACCAAGCAGAGAGCCCAATGTGGGGCTCGATCCCAGAGCCCCAGGACCATGACCCAAGCCGAAAGCAAGGGCTTTAACCCACTGAGCCACCCAGGTGCCCGATACCTTCTTCTTTGTTTTGCCTTTCTACTACATTCTCCAGGATTTCAGTAACAGCCTTAGGCCTTAAATGAACCAATCCCTGGTTAACAGTTTTCAAAGCTAAAATATTCAGGACCCCTAATTTAAATTCAGATTTAGAAGCTAACAATGAAATAAAGAATTAAATAAAATTTTAATTTTACAAGTGCTAATAACTCTAAACAATACAATAGAAGTTTGAGGAGGCAACACTTGTTGCTCACACATTTAAGAACATAGTTACAAATGCTATGTGAAAATTTAACACAACCATCCAGCAACAAAAAAGTAGTTAAATCAACTATGGCTAGTCCACATGGTAGAATACGATGCAACTGTTAGGAAAAAGTGAGAATGTTCTCTATTAAAAGGTTTAAAACGATTTCCAAGAAATGTTAAACAAAAAAGTAAAAAACAGGGTAGTGTGTATCTGCTTTTATCCACTTGCATAAAAAAGTAAGACCACACATGGTACTAATAAAGTGGTTACCAATGTGGGATCAAGGGTGGACAGGCTTGTAAGTACAAGACTTAATTCTGAACCATGCATTACTTATTTTAACAAATCTGAAATTACCTAATAAGAATTTTTTTTAAAGATTTTATTTATTTATTTGACAGAGGTCACAAGTAGGCAGAGAGGCAGAGAGAGAGGAGGAAGCAGACTCAACCACTGAGGCACCCAGGCCCTCTGAAATTGCTTAGTAAGAATTTTAAAAACCAGGGCACCTGGGTGGCTCAGTTAAGTGTCTGCCTTCAGCTCAGGTCATGATCCCAGGGTCCTGGGATGGAGACCCTTATCGGGATCCCTGCTCAGTGGAGAGCCTGCTTCCCCCACTCCCTCTGCCTGCTGCTCTACTTGTGCTGTCGAGTAAATAAATAAAATCTTAAAAAAAAAAAAAAAGGAATTTTAAAAAACTTTTTACAAAGTCTATCTGAAGATGATCCAAAATTTCAAAATTTCACTACAAATTTATAACAGCTTCAGTTATAATTTTTTATATCTTGTCACACTAAGCCTATCCACTAGTCATTTGTTTACAATTCCTTACCACTCAGGTGGTCCAAATGAAAATGAGGTACTGGTATTAACTTAAAACAGTACAACACATTGCTCAAAGGTAACTTAGCTCCTGACTTCACTACCTACTGTTTTTTGTTGACCAAATTATTTAACCTATTGCCCATGTTTCCCTCTCTATAAAATGGAAATAACTACACCTATGGCATGGTATGAAAGTTAGAATGATTCCCAGCACACAGAAAACTGATTAAATGTTAGCAGATATTATTATTCATAGTTTTTTTATGGACATGTAGAGCTTTCATCTATATAATCAAACACCACAGTATGTTTCCATCAAATCCAACAACAATTCATAGCATATTCAAAATCAGTAAATTCCTGTTAAGGAATGGCTTCAATGTACTGCAAAGCAGAAAAGTGAAAATAATTCAATAAAAAATAAAAGTGAAACAATGTAACTATACACAGTCCAAGTCCTGGAGAGTGACATATTGCTAAAGTTTAAAATATCAATAGGAGGGGCGCCTGGGTGGCTCTGACATCAGATAAGCATCTGCCTTCAGCTCAGGTCATGATCCCAGGGTCCTGGGATCAAACCCCAAATTGGGCTTCCTGCTCTGTGGGAAGCCTGCTTGTGTATCCTTGCACAGGGGCGCTCTCTCTCTCTCTCTGTCAAATAAATAAAGAAAATGTTAAAAATAAATAAATTCATAAATACATAAAATAGCAATAGAAAGAATGAAGATTTTGAAGGGAAAGCAATTAGAGAAATGGATTATACCAAATCATTAATAACCTTTGATCATACTAGTTCCTAAACCTGGTTGATAATCAGAATTACCAGGTATACATTTTAAAAACAAAAGATTCCACCTCATACTCCGTAATCACAATGACTAGGGATAGAATATGGGAATCTGTATTTTTAAAGCATCCCAGATGATTATGATCATTAACTAGGTCTGGGAGCCACCATAGGACTCACTATCTTACAATTAGAGACTTTACAAGTATCACCAGATAAAAATAACCATTGCCTTTGGTGGCTGTAAAGCCAGAGGCAAAGTGATATTACAATTAGTCATTCCCGGGAATGCCTGGCTGGCTCAGTCGGTTAAATGTGTGCCTTTGGCTAAGGCCACGGTCTTGGGGTCCCACATCGGGCTCCTGCTCAGTAGGGTGTTTGTTTCTCCCTCTGCATCATCCCCTGCTCCCTCATGTGCATGCTCGCTCTCCCTCCTGCTCTCTAATAAATATATAAAATCTAAAAAAAAAAACAGAAACACAATTATTCCTTCAGACTAGGCCATTAAAGAACATTTTAAGGTAAACAGTAAGTGTTCTAAGTTATAGTGTGGCTGCCATTTACTGAACAATTACTCAATGGCCCAATATCATTCCATTCAAAAATAAAGAAAATGTCAAGAGGAAGAGAACACAGAATACAATTTAAAAACAGGCAAAAAAAGATCTGAGCAAACACCTCACCAAAGAAGATACACAGTGGCAAATAAATCTATAAAAAGATGTTCATTAAGGACTTGCAAATTAAAGCAAGAAACCACTACAACCTATTAGAATGGCTAAAACCCAAAACACTGACAGCATCAAATGCTGACAAGGATGTGGCACAACAAGAATTCTCATTAATTGCTCGTGGGAATGCAGAAAAGGTATAGCACTGTGAAAGACTGACAGTTTTTTAAAAAACTAAATGTACCCTTATTATACAATCCAGCAAGTAAGCTCTCTAGGATTTACCTAAATACTTGAAAACTTATGTCCACACAAAAATCTGCACATGAATGTGTATTCATAATTGCCAAATCTTGGAAGCAATGACATCCTTCAATAGGTGGACACAGGGGCACCTGGCTGGCTCAGTCAGTGGACCATGTGACTCCTGATCTTGGGGTTTAAAGTTCAAGCCCCACACTGGGTGGAGAAATTACTGAAAAATGAAATCATTTTTAAAAAGGTAGAAAAATAAACTGTAATACATACATACAATGGAATATTATTCAGCACTAAAAAGACCAAGCCACAAAAAAAGACTTTTAAGAAGGAACCTTAAATGAACACTGCTGAGTGAAATCTGACATTCTGGAGAAGGCAAAACTATGGAAGACAGTGAAAGAGCACTAGATGCCTAGGGTTTGGGGAGAGGGAGGAAGAAAAAGGTGGAACACAGGACATTTTTAGGGCAGTAAAACTATTCTGTATACTATAAAGGTAGATACAAGTCCTTGTACTTTTGTCAAAAACCAAAGAACAGGGGTGACTGGATAGCGCAGTCAGTTAAGCATCTGCCTTTCGCTCAGGTCGTGACCCTGGAGTCTCATGTTTAAGACCAGCCTGGGGCTCCCTGATCAGTGGGGAGTCTGCTTCTTCCTTTGTCCCTCCTACTGCTCATGCTCTCTCTCAAATAAATAAATAAAATCTTAAAAAACAACAACAAAAAAAACATACCAGACAATGGGTGAACCCTAATGTAAACTATGGGCTCTTTTTGATAATAATGGGTCAATGCTGGTTCATCAGTCATAACAAATATACCAAACTAGTGGGGCTACTGATGGTGGAGGAGAGGTTATGTGGGAAGTGCCTGTATCTTCTCCTCTATTTTGCTGTAAACCTAAATTGCTCTAAGAAACAGTCAATGAGAGGGGTGTTTGGGTGGCTCAGTCAGTTAAGTGTCTACCTTCAGCTCAGGTCATGATCCCAGATTCCCAAAGTCCCAGAGTCCCAGGACTGAGACCCACATCAAGCTCCTGGCAGAGCGGACCCTGCTTCTCCCTCTGACCCTCCCCCATCTCGTTCTCTCTCTCTCTCTCAAATAAATAAAATCTTTGAAAAAAAAAAAAAAAAGAAGAAGTCAACGAGAGAGAAGACAAAGGGAGAAAACATGATTTGGAATCAGAAGAAAATTAAATAAATTCAAAGAAAAAGCATTTTGTAAAAAAAATTTAATAATAAAAACACATTTCAAAGTTTAAAAAAAAAAAAAAAAGTAAGGGTGGAACCCTCCTGCATTGCTGGTGGGAAAGTAAAATGGTGCAGTCACTTTGGAAAACAGCTTGGTAGTTCCAGGAAAAGTTGAACATAAAATTCCTCAAAAAGTTGAACATGACCCAGAAATGCCACTCCTAGGTATATACCCAAGAGAGTAGAAAACCTAAGTTCACATAATGGTAACAGCAGCATTATTCATAATAGCCAAAAAGTACAAAACACCCAAGTGTCCACCAACTGATGGACAAAATTTGGAACATCCATACAAACAAGTATTACTCAACCATACAAAGGAATAAAGTTCTGCCAAATGTTAAAACATGAACCTTTTGAAAACGTTATTTTAAGTGAAAGTCACAAAAAGCCATATATATCATATGATTCCACTTATATGCAATGTCCAGAATAGGCAAACCTATAGAGACAGAAAGTAGTGGTTGTCAAGGAATGGGTGGTGGTGGTGGGGTGGGGGGGGTTGATGGGGAGATTGGGACTGCTAATAGGTGGTTTCCTTGTGCAGTGATGAAAATATTCTGAAATAAGACCCTGATAATGACTACACAACACAGTATATACCACATAACATATACTAAAACCCACAAAAATGTACACTCCATAAAGGGTGCATTTTATGTTATATGAATTATCTTTCAATTTCTTAACAAGTTTTTAAAAAAACTAAGGATGGCCCTAATGAAACAATGTGCCTGAGCAAACAACAGCTTGCTAACATCACAAGGCAAAATCAACTGTCTGGCCTTCTCATGGGAATCCTCAACACATGTGAAAAGTCTTGCCCTTTTTCATCCTCACACCCAATAAGAAAATATACTAATTCTGATCAAGACCCTGAATCCAACTAACCAAGTTATAGGAAAAACAAACAAAACAGAATACATTAAACTATAGAAAAGGACTCTGCAAAATGCAGAACCCGGGAACCTTTATAGGACCAAAGACCTGATTTTTTTAAGGATTTTTCTCATTTATTTGAGAACAAGCACAAAGGGAGAGTGAGAGGGAGAATCAGACTCCCCACTGAGCAGAGAATCTGCATGAGAGGGAGAATCAGATTCCCTACTAAGCAGAGTCTGACATGGGGCTTGATCCAAGGTTCCTGAGATCATGACCTGAGTTGAAGGCAGGCGCTTAACCTACTGAGCCACCCAGGTATCCCCAAAGACCATTTCTTAAAAAGGCGGGCAAGGAAAAGATGTGAAGGTTTCCAACCAAATAATGGTATTTAGTTATCTTTAAAGTCCTTATCTTTTAGATCTATACTGAAATACTCATGGATAAAATTACATGACTGAGATTTGCTTCAAAAGAACAGATAGGGGAGGAATGGACAGAAGTATAAGTAAAATAAAAAAAAAAAAAAAAAACCAGTCACGAGTTCCTTAAGATGAATGACAAGTTTGTAGGTCACAGATACATAGTATTTTTGTATATATCTAAAACTCTCCATAATAAAAAATTAAAGGGTATACTCAACACAATCATATCTACAATATAGAGAATAAAGTGTTAAGACAGCAGTATGGATGGATGGAAGCTGTTAGATTATTCCAGAGAATTCAGACAGAAGCACCATGAAAAAAACTGCGGTTGTAAAGAAATGAAAAACACAAATTAAATCAGGGTGATTTCCTGAGGTCAGTGGTTACCAGGCTTGAGGGACATTCGATGCAAAATTTTTTACTCACTCATTTTTTTTTTCAACTAAAAGAGTCTTCACAGCTTTCAGACTATATCCCAAAATATATATATATATATATTTTTTTTTAAGATTTTATTTATTTATTTGACAGATAGAGATCACAAGTAGACGGAGAGGAAGGCAGAGAGAGAGAGAGAGGGAAGCAGGCTTCTTGCTGAGCAGAGAGCCCGATGTGGGACTCGATCCCAGGACCCTGAGACCATGACCTGAGCCGAAGGCAGCAGCTTAACCCACTGAGCCACCCAGGCGCCCCTATATCCCAAAATATTAATCATTGAATTAAAATATATTTTAAGGGCGCCTAAGTAGCGATGTCAGTTGGGTGTCCAACTCTTGGTTTCAGCTCGGGTCATGATCTAAAGTCATGGGATTGAGCCCTGCATTAAGCTTTGTGTTCAGCACGGTGTCTGCTTGAGACTCTCTCTCCCAAAGTAAATAAATAAATCTTTAAAAATATGTATATATATTTTAGCATACTGAGGCTGTTATCTATATTTGACAGCCCCTTGAATCACTGTAGTCCAGTCCACACATTCCAACAAAGTTCTTTCCTTCTTTAGAATTTCTGCTAATGCTGTATCTTCTAATTGCAACATCTATGATAAGGTATTCATACTTCAGATCTAAAAGTATTCTTACCTCCAGGGGCTTTATGAGAATTAGATGAGCTAAACATAGTAAGAATTTAAATTCTTGGCATATAGAAATTGCTCAATAAATATTACCTATTTATCCGAAAATCTGTTATCTACATAGGTTTCCTATTAGCATTTATTTTCTCACCATTTATCTAGCTAATTTCTGATTTACCACATTCTATTACTTTTAGACTACAAGCTCCATGAAGGCAAGGTCCTTACTTCATACATCATTATGTACCAGTGCCTAGCACAAAGTAACACTCAAATACATTCAATGAATAATTACACTAGAATTGATAAAACTTAGACTCAATATATAGGGGTAAGACCCACTAATATCTCTAGCATCTAATGATGGGAAGGATGGTGATAAACCTTAATAGTATCAGGGAAAAAGGAGAATAAGTAGGTTAAGTGTATTTTGTGGGGGGAGGAAGAAGCAAGCATGTGAGATTAACTGAATAATGAATGTACTAAATTAAAAGTAAAAAGTTAAACAGAAAATTAGAAAATTAGAGACATTTGATAACCAAAATCTAGTAATGGTAAGTACATGGCTTCTAAAGGCAGCCTGTCGGGACGCCTGGGTGGCTCAGTTGGTTAGGCGGCTGCCTTCGGCTCAGGTCATGATCCCAGCGTCCTGGGATCGAGTCCCGCATCGGGCTCCTTGTTCAGCGGGGAGCCTGCTTCACCCTCTGCCTCTGCCTGCCACTCTGTCTGCCTGTGCTCATGCTCTCTCTCTCTCTCTCTCTCTCTCTCTAACAAATAAATAAATAAAATCTTTTAATAAATAAATAGATATATAAATAAAATAAAGGCAGCCTGTCCAGGTTTAAATCCCAGCTCTGCTGCCCGCCAGTAGCACAATCTTGGGCCAATTATTTAATCTCTGGACCCCAACATTCTAATGCCCACCCAAAAAAACCCCCCAAAAGTCAACAAGAAAATAAACCAACTGTGCCAACCTCATTGGGTTGTTTTAGAATTTAAGGAGTTAATACTGAAGCACTGGAATACTTAGACAGCAGTAACCAAAAAATATTAGGTATTAAGACCTAAGTGGTGGGGCGCCTGGGTGGCTGAGCCGGTTAAACACTGGTTAAGCACTGGACTCTCCATGTTGGCTCAGGTCATCATCTCAAGGTTGTGAGATGGCCATGGACCCTGCTTTCGATTCTCTCTCCCTCTGCCCTTCTCCTCTCTCTCCTAATTTTTTTTTCTTTTTTGATAGAGAGGAAGAGACAGTGAGAGAGGGAACACAAGCAGGGGGAGTGGGAGAGAGAGATGTAGGCTTCCCGCTGAGCAGGGAGCCAGATGTGGGGCACCTGAGCTGAAGGCAGATGCTCAACGACTGAGCTACCCAGGCAAACACCCTCAAATTTTTTTAATTAAAAAAAAAAAAAAAAGACCTAAGTGGTAGCTGAAAATCTGATTTCAAATGAAACATACAGTTAATACATTAGAAGAACAAGAGTCCCAGGGAATAGCAACTGGGAACAAAGAAGAGGAAACATGAAGAAAAGTGTTAAGTGGACCAAGGGAAACTAGGGGATTACACAGTGGAAACCAAAGAAAAGGATTTTGAAGAAAAAATAGTTAATAGCAGAAAGTACTGGTTAAGTGCATAAACGTCCGTAAAAAAGTCAGGATGGGGTACCTGGGTGGCTCAGTCAATTAAGCTTCTGCCTTGGGCTCAGGTCATGATCCCGGGGTCCTGGGAGCCCCATGGCTCAGGCTCCCACTCATTGGGGAATCTGCTTCTCCCTCTGCCCCTCCCCCTGCTCGTACACACTCTCTCTCAAATAAATAAATAAAATCTTAAAAAAAAAAAAAAAAAAGCCAAAGGACTGGCAATTTGAGGGCCAACCATCAACAGAAACAACAAAATCCTACAAGGTGTTCAAATGTGTTTAAGGAGAAAGTAGGGTAAAAAGGTAAACTATCATGCAGGGTTAAGGAGTAAAAAGAAGAAGAGAGAATTCCAGATTAGTAGTCCCTAGACGTTTGGTTTGCAAGGACTTCAAAAAGAAATAGATAAAATTACATAAGGTTGTAGTCTCTTTAATTCTGTCAAAGTTTTCCCCGCTCTGCTGTCAACTATAATTTGAAATAGGGAAGTGCATAACAGCAAAATTTATGAAGGCAAAAACTGTCAGAATAAAGGGAGTACCTTTACAAAAAATTACCATACTGTTCTTCTTTTTGTATTTTCATAGTAGATTCATAAAAATGTTGTAATAGTGCAGAATAAGCTGTCAGTTTTTCTCTTTTAAAAATGAAGAAATCAGGGGCACCTGGGTGGTTCAGTGGGTTAAAGCCTCTGCCTTCGGCCCGGGTCAGGATCCCAGGATTCTGGGATCGAGCCCCACACCGTGCTCTGCTCAGTAGGGAGCTTGCTTCCCCTTCTCTCTCTCTCTACTTGTAATTTCTGTCTGTCAAATAAAAAAATAAAATCTTTTAAAAAAAATGAAGAAATCAAGTTATGCTTAAACAAATTATCTATTAAGGTCTTTAGGTGGCAACATCTGTCAAGATACAACAAATCAGTATGCCAGTGTGTGCAAACACAAACACTAGTTAAAATTTTTACATTTGTTGGGACGCCTGGGTGGCTCAGTGGGTGAAGCCTCTGCCTTCCGCTCAGGTCATGATCTCAGGGTCCTGAGCCCGGCATGGAGTTCTCTGCTTAGCAGGGAGCCTGCTTCCCCTTGCTCTCTGCCTACTTGTGATCTCTCTGTCAAATAAATAAATAAATAAATAAATAAAAATCTTAAAAAAAAAAAAAAAAATTTACATTTGTTCAATTAATAGTTTTAGAATACAAACTCCTATACTACATATTCTATGTAATATCTATGTCATATTTTTATAGTTGACAAGCAAGAATTTTGTGTATATCCTAAGTGCATACCACTACAAAGAAAAATATAAGGACATTTTTGAAACATACTAGTGAGCCACATAATGGCAGACGAAGAACTGTAAGTCGGATTCCATTTCTATAAAAAATGGTAAGACAACAATATAATACAATGGTTACAAGAACGGTAATAAGACCACAAACTTTGGATTCAGACAAACTGGGGTTCAAATCTCAACTGTAACACTTCATAGGTGAGTGACACCGGCAGTTATTTCACCTAAGTTTATCTCCTCATCTGCAAAATAGAAATACCTACCTCATAAGGTTGTAGTGCTTTTTAAACGGCAGTTATAATTTTTATATAACGTGAACTGCCAAAAACCCATAAACAGTCCATTTTTTTCTAAGTCCTAAACCAAATTAATCCAAAGCTCTGGAGGATGAGGTAGAGGCCTGCATATTTTTACAAGTTTTACAAGTGATTCTGAGGGCAGCTGAGTGGCTCAGTCATTAAGCGTTTGCTTTAGGCTCAGGTCATGATCCCACGGTCCTAGGATCGAACCCCTCATTGAGCTCTCTGCTCAGTTTCTCCCTTTCCCACTTCTCCTGCTTGTGTTGCCTCTCTGGTTGTGTCTCTCTCTGTCAAGTGAATAAATAAAATCCTAAAAAACAATAACAACAACAAGTGATTCTAGCTCACATTTTCATTTAGGAATTTTCATTTATAGTCTTACTGCTAAAGCTTTATCTGAGCCCCAGGTAAGTTAACGTCATGAAGATAAAAGAGCATTAAGACATGATACTCTGGTTTAATTCCAAGTTTGTAAGACAGACCGTTAATCAAAATTCCTTTTACAGAGAACAGAACCATACTGCAAAATTCCAATTTAAAATCCTTTCCAGGGGCACCTGGGTGGCTCAGTGGGTTAAGCCACTGCCTTCAGCTCAGGTCATGATCTCAGGGTCCTGGGATCGAGCCACGCATCCGGCTCTCTGCTCAACCGGGAGCCTGCATTCCCCCTCCCTCTCTGCCTGCCTCTCTGCTTACTTGTGATCTCTGTCAAATAAATGAAATCCTAAAAATAAATTAATTAATTAATTAATTTAATTAAATAAAATCCTTTCCAGAGGCGCCTGGGTGGCTCAGTGGGTTAAGCCTCTGCCTTCGGCTCAGGTCACCATCTCAGGGTCCTGAGATGGAGCCGGGCACTGGGCTCTCTGCTTAGCAGCGTGCCTGCTTCCCCGCTCGGTCTGTTTGCCTCTCTGCCTACTTGTGATCTCTGTGTCAAATAAATAAATACAATCTTTTTAAAAATAAATAAAATAAAATCCTTTCCAGGGGCACCTGCGTGGCTTAGTTGGTGGAACATGGAACTCCTGATCTCAGGGTCATGAGTTCCAGCCCCAAGTTGGGTGTGAAGCCTATTAAAAAAAAAAATTTTTTTTAAACAAAATCCTTTCCAAAGTCAGGGAAAGTTGGATTCCATATTGAAATTTTACATCAAAATTGGGTATATCCTAACCCCTTCATATTCATTATTGAATAATTCTAATATTGAATATTTTTGAGTCACTGTTCATCTACACATCAACAGCGAGCCAAGGCTGTATACAATATTTAAGCTCTCTTATTTGTTATCATTCTTAAAAATAAGTTTAAGTTTACAGTTAAAATCCACTAACACTAAACCCTAATCCATTTTTTATTTGACCAATATATTTTCCTTAAAATGCTATTGTTTTAAGTAATCTCTACCCCCAATATGGGGCTGGAACTTACAACCTGGAGATCAAGAGCTGCAAGCTTTACCAACTGAGCCAGCCATGCACCCTTTGACACATGATTTTTAAAGGTGCATCTTACAAGCAATCTTATTTAAGACTGAAGGTAACTAAAGCAAATTCAATATTCCAGAAAAAAACCTGAAACCCTATTAACTAAGTAACCTAATAAAACATTTTAGAGAAATATGTAGAAAACATACAGAATCATGAACATTCCACTTCAAAAAATCAGCGTGAAATAATAAAAATCCCTCACAAAAAGTAAGAATCTAGAAACACTTGTTAAAAATAAACAAAGAAGGGACGCCTGGGTGGCTCAGTTGGTTAAGCCGCTGCCTTCGGCTCGGGTCATGATCCCAGAGTCCTGGGATGGAGTCCCACATCGGGCTCCTTGTTCTGTGGGGAGCCTGCTTCTCCCTCTGCCTCTGCCTGCCGCTCTGTCTGCCTGTGCTCGCTCTCTCTCTCTCTCTGACAAATAAATAAAATCTTTAAAAATAAATAAATAAAGAAAGAAAGAAAAAAAGCTCAGAAGGCTTTATCAGAACTAATATGCCAACAGCAGATTAACAGCAACAAACAAGAAAAGGAATAGTCCTTAAAATATTTCACTGTTACTGGCAGAGAGGAAAACTAAAAGGGAAAGAAGGGGCTAAGGCAGTCATATAGACCTCATTAATGTATAGATTTTAATTTAGACAGAAGTAAGACATTTTCTCAGACACTTAGTGAAGCTTATAAATGACTAACGCATTGTTAACCTACAAAGTGTTAAAACCAAGCTTTCAGGTGCTTACAGAGCAAAATAAGCGTCTCATCCTCTACGGTAGGAAAAAAATAAAATCCAACCTTTCATACAACAGTGCAAAGGTCCTAGACACTATACCCAAGGACTGGTGAGGTATTATTTAGTGAGTCCAAGACTCAGTACATTTGTAAATGCAATTTTTAAAAAATAACTGTCTTACTATCTTCACACAGAATATTAAGTTTGCAACACAGTGTAATAAAAAGGATTTATCAAGAGAACTCTATAAATCCCACATATTTTAAACCAGACTATGCACAAGTTAAAAGAAACAATAGAAAAGTGGAATACAAGCTTTTTGAAAGTTACATTTTTTGAAGTTCAATAGTGAGGCATCTGTGTGGCTCAGGCAGTTGACCGTCTGCCTTTGGCTCGGGTCATGATCCCAGAGTTGTGGGATCAAGTCTCACACCCGGCTCCTTGCTCAATGGGACGTCTGCTTCTCCCTCTCCCTCTGCCCTGCTTATGCTCTCTTTCTCCCTCACTCTCCCTCAAATAAATAAGTTGGGTTTTGGGTTTGTTTGTTTTTTTTTTTTTTTAAGTTAAATAAATAAATAAATAAAAGTCCAATAGTATGTCAAAGCACAATTCTAAAACATTGAATTGACTAACAGGTGTTAATTTATAATTAATTTTTAAAAGACTTGATAAAGTGTCAAGATTTTTAAATATCCTTACTTTTTTTAAACGCTTAGCTTCACCAACTTTACAGAATCAAATAAAAGTTTACTAATTCAAAATTAAACTAAAGTATATATATTTGTTCGAAGACACCCTTTCTAAATTAATCCAATCATCCTTCTTGCAACACTGTATTTTACTAACTACTCACTGTAGGCATATATGACATAATATATCAGGGAACACTACTGCTTACATTCTAAATATATACCAGTCTGAAGAACAGGTGCAACACTACTTGATTGCATGCTCTTTTCTTCTAAGCCTAAATTTGCCCTGGAAAGGGTTTTAAAAATAAACACAAATACCCAAGAGCGGAACAATCCTCTTAAAAAGATGTAGGGATTCTGAAATCCAAGACATAAGTTCTTCAACTACCAACACCTTCCAAAAGTTAGGTAAACCAGCCTATAAAGCTTCACCTTAAAAAGATCAAGTAAGGACCAATTATGAAGGGTTCTGAGCATATTTAACTTTGCTTCCCCTGCGTGAGTCAGTAACGTAAGACAAGTACGTTTTACTTCAAGCTAATATTGAATCTTTCCTCAGTCGTTTCATAAAGCACAGATACTCGGGTTTGGGTTTTTACAGATAAAGAAAGGGCTAGAGGCCCGGTGAAGAGTACTCTAAAAGAAAAATTTCAATTTAGAGAAGTACTCATGAGTCAGTCGCTTAGGGAGAACTAATTGAAAGAGAACCTAAGTGAGTAAGGCAGCATCCCAGGTAATAAGGTACTGAAAGTTGGCGGTAGGAAATGAAAACTTCTCAAGAGAGCAGCAAGACATTATGCTTGGTAGCAGCCCTGGAAAGAAGCGTGGCTGTCAAGGGGCAAGTGCATACCAACTCCGAGAGAGGGGGCCAAAAATGCCAAATCGGATGGGGGGGGTGATGAAAAGATAATAAAATGCCCATCCCAGACCCTCTCCTCGGGCTCTCCGTCGCAACAGGCACAATCAAAAGCAAGCTTAATGCCCAATAACCCCGCGCCGGACTCTCCCACAGAGAAGAGTTTAGCCCCAAACCCCGGAGGCCAGGCAGGCCGCCTCCAGAGGAGCCCCCGCAGACGCCATACTAAAAGTCAAAATGGCTGCCCCAAGGAAGCCCGCACCGCGCAGCTAGTAAGGGTTGGGGAACAAGATTCTGCGGGAAAGGGGGAGGGGGACTCTCGGAAGAGCCGTCGCCAGAACCGTAGGCAGGACTATCGCCCCCCGAGCTGCACAGGTAGGTTCCCCTCAACCCTCAAGGCCCGGGGCTCCGACAGAGGGGAGTCCGGCCCCACCCCCCCAGCCGGGAACCCCGCCGCCGCAGCCGTCCCGCACACCGACCCCAGCAAGGTACCTGCAGTTCGGCCCGCTCCACCTCCCAGTGCGCCCGCTCCATCTCGAACCGAGCCCACTCGTGCTGGATGTAGTGCAGGATCCCCGGAATAGTGTACTGCTGCGGCCGGGACAGCTCCGGGCCTGCCGCGGAGCCCGCACCCTCGGCGGCTGGAGGACCCCCACCGCCCGCCGCTCCATTTCCCCCTGGCGAAGGGCTCATGTTCCCCCCAGGTCCCTGCTGCTGCCTTGGAGGGGCTGCCATCCCCGGGCCTCCACCACCGCCTCCGGCGAGCTCGTCCATTGTGTGTGGGGCCCCGGCCGGGGCGCAGGGCGAGAAGCCGACGGCTGGGGGAAGGGCCGGGGAGGGTGGCCCCGCGCTGGCCGCGGGGCGGAGGCCGCCTGAGAAAGGGGCGAGGAGGGGGTCGTTGCTGTATGCTTGCCGTGGGTCAGAGCAGGGAGCTGCCGGCCGCCGCCATTACAGTCCCTCCTCCATCTGCCCGTCTCACTCACTCACTTTAGGGAAAGGGGGGGCCGTGGCGGGAGGGGGAAGAGGGGGCAGGGTTGGGAAGGGGATAGACGTAGGGCCGTCACTCCCGCACAGCATGCCGGGTAGAGAACGCCGCTGCCGCCGCAAGCCTAGCAGCCAAATAGAGTGAGGCCTCACCAAACGCAGGCGTACTGAGGACCCAGTAAGGGCGCTTGAGGCGGGGTAGGAGCTCTGACCCCGCCCCCTGGCCCTCCCGACTTGCTCCGGGTGTCTCGCTGCGGTTCCTGGACGGTGGTCCACCGAGACTCTTAACTTTGGGGAGCCAGAGGGTCTCGTGCTCCCAACCATCAGTTTCCCTTGCTCAATTACCAACCTCCCGAACGTCGTTCCCCACCCAAGAGTCTCAGCAGCCTGCGTGCCTTAGAAAAGCTGTTTTAACCTGACTGGCGCTCCGGCCGACCGCCGCCGGTCCCGGATTCCTGCCGTTTCTTTCGCATTCCTTGCGTGTTTCAGGGTGTCCCAGAGGGTCGGGCCTCTTTCTCTGGTTGTCACTCGCTCTTTCGCTGGTTTCTTAGCACCAGTCAGTTATTGATACTTGGGCGTGGGGGGGAGGGGGGGGTTGCTCTCTTTTGGCAAATTGCCCAGATCCTTCCGGACGTTGGTGACTGATTCCCGGTCTCCGTTTCAAGCCCGAGCTTTGGTTCTAATTCTGTGCTCCCGGTCGCCGGTCGCAACTTGTTCCACTTTGCCTACCCCCTTCTTTACTATTCTGGTGTGGGTTGGTTGGGGTGGGGGTGGGGGTGAAGCAGGAGTGAATGTTTCCATTTTTTTCTTTGGGAGAAGGGAGGGTGAAAAACTTTAGATCTTGACGATGGTGTGAAGAGAGAGAAAGATAACTTTGAAGGAGACTTGTTAGACTAACAATTAGGTGTTTCAGAATGAATGGGTTGACAAATAGGATTCATAGCAGAATCTTTTGATTCACGCCGTGAATACAACGTAAAATCCTAGATGAACAGCTGCAAAGATGTTTTCCTAGGTCATTAAATGATGTTTGAATGAATATAATATACACCGAAAAGTCACGCTTAATCTTTTAAGTACCGTAGTGTTTTTATGTACTTAGGTTGCCAGAAAACATCCTTAATGAACTAGTACGTTTCTAAAGAAAATTAATATAGTTAATAACCACTTGTTTGAAAAATAGGACAAAAAATATTGAACAATTAATAAGGGGGAAAAGGTTCAATAATTAGCTACCGAGGAAAATTGCACATAAAATTGATTGCATTAATTTTTTTCTTCTCTACTACCAGTATGTACTATACAAGACCACTCAAGGTATAATTTCAAAAAGATAAAAATAGTACATCTTATTTTATCATATCTGCTTTACTATTCTTATGTCTAATGGAGAGCAGATTGGACTTGTTACCCATGCTCCCATATTTTATTTGTAAATGAAATGAGGTCTTAGGTTACATATTATTAGGAACTATTTCTCCATATTGTTAAGTACTATTTTTCTATTTTATAGTGACCACCATACAACTTGCTTATTTAGTCCTCTTCCTTTTTAAGGGGCCTCATATCACATAAAATGTTCTAAAATATGTCTCCAAGAAACATGTTTGAGCAGGTATAATTGATCTCTGTTACGTTGGCATCAAAAGAATAACGTGTACTTATATTTCGCTCTGGTACCTCAAGCTCAAGTAAAACTAGATTGATAATCCTTCCACTTTCTTCCCCACACACCTTCAAAAAAACAACTCTGTTTCTCTTCTATTACCTATCTTATTAGGTGGCACTACATTCAAACTTGAGGGCTGGCAGTCATTGTAGTACCTTCCTTTCACTCATCCCCACATCCAATCCCTTTCTCAGTACATATTTCATTTCTTTCCTTATCTGTATCATAACTATTCCATTACCTTTCTTCTTGTGTTAGTTTAAGCCTTCCCACCTTACTTGTTCCCTTACCTACCACTGATGCCTGAGTGATCTCCAAAAGACAGATCTGATTCTATTGTTTCTTGCTTAAAATATTTTAGTGATGGCGTGCCTGGGTGGCCCAGTCGGTTAAGCACTGGACTCTTGGTTTGGGTTCAGGTCATGATCTCAGGATCATGAGATTGAGCCCATGTGGGGCTCTGCACTCTGCAGAGTCCCCTGGAGATTGTCTCTCCTCTGCCCCTCCCCCTGTGCATGCTCTTTCTCTCTCTCTCTCTCTCTCCAATAAATTAATCTTTAAAAAAATATTTTGGTCGTCACTGGATTTAGAATAAAGCCCAAATTTTAGCATGGCATATAAAGATCCTTCAAATTCTGGATCCTCCCTATTGCTTAGTCTGCCATCATACCATCATGGCACTCCTCTCCAGGCAAGCTACACTGATTTTGGTTCCTCAAGAGCATAATGCTGTTTCATTTCATGAGAATTGAACACATGCTGTACCCCATTGGCTTCCCTTCCTTTCTTCAGTCAAAACTTAGTTTGAGTATTACTTCTACCAGAAGGCTTTCTAGATCCCTGAATTAGATTTAGTTTTAAAATATGAAGTGCCGGGGCACCTGGGTGGCTTGGTTGGATAAGCGACAGCCTTCAGCTCAGGTCATGATCCTGGAGTCCCAGGACTGAGTCCTGCATATGGCTGTCCACTCAGTAGGGAGTCTGCTTCTGCCTCTGGACGCCCCCCCCCCCATGCTAGTTCTCTCTCATTCTGTCTCTCAAATAAATAAATAAAAACTTTAAACAATCATAAAATAATAAAATAAAATATGAAGTGCTCCCTGGCCACCTAGGTGGCTCAGTCAGTTGAGCCTCTGCCTTCAGCTTGGGTCATGATCCCAGGGTCTTGGGATCAAGCCTCACATCAGCCTCCCTGCCCAGCAAGGAGCCCACTTTTCCCTCTCCCTCTGCCTGCCAGTCCCCACTGCTTGAGCTCTCTCTCTTTCAAATAAATAAATAAAAGTCTTTTAAAAAATTTGAAGTACTCCAAATTTGAAGAATTCCAGTTGAACATGTCTGCACTCACTTTCACCATGGTTTTATAAATGCCAATAATTCAGTCCTTGGCCATGTTCTACCCAGATCACAGCCATGTTTCTGTAGCCTTGCAGCCTGTTAGAGGGATAGGACCCATGCCCCTCTGATTTGCAACTGTACCCCCCTGGTCGGAGATAGTGCATTTGGGGATCTCCCCAAAATGATGAATAACTGAAATTTAGACTAGACTAATAGGCATATTTTTCCTTCACCTCAACTTTTTTGTAGTATTAGTTTTTGCTACCATTATATCAGCTATTTACGGTTCAGTAGCCAAAACTGCTCTGAGTTCTTTTTTATTTTGTTTTGTTTTTTTATAGTTGACTTTACCCTGAGTATTAAAAGAGAAAGATATCAAGATTTTCTCCAATGTGAGGAGAATATTTTTTACATTATTGTCATTGTATATTGTGTCCATGACTCCTGAGGACACTCTGCAGTTAGCTCCTGGAATCTTGTCCTTTGTATTAATGAGCTTTCCCAGGTCATATCATCACCTACAACTCACCTAACTGGAACTCCCTCCTGGAACTGTGGCTAAGTCATTTCCTCTCTTCAGTTTCACCTTTGAAACTTCTTATTTGTTCTGTCTTTTCATCAGTCCTGTTCCTCGCTGCTCCTCTCCCATTGATTCTTTAAGTTTCAGTGTACTGCTGATGATCTTCAAGAGCACCTATTTACATTAAATATAAACTTATAAATTTAGAAGTTTAGGGGGTTTTTTTCCCTTTCCTTTTAGCTTATCTTAGACACCTGTGTGCTTATTCTATCTGACCAAAAAGGGATTTGTCAAATTTGATGTTAGTATGTTCTATCAGTAGAAGTATGTTAAGGAATTCCAAGCTTTTAATTAAGTCAGGAGTTGTTAACATTAAGATATCTTCTTCCCAATTATTGCAATATCTGAGGTACAAAGAGTTTTGACCCTGCCTTTGAGAACTGTATGGCTCCCTGTAATTACTCACCTGAACATCCAGTTTCACACCTTGCAGGCTATAAACCTGAGGTCCTTCTAACAAAGAGCTCAAACTGGTTCTCAAACACTGATCTAGTCATCTTTTTGCATCATGTGGAAAGGTTGCAACAGGTACTCTTATCTCCATGGGGAGATGAGGAAGCTGAGATTAGAGTTCTGGGTCACCTCCTCAGGCCCTTACTAGAATAGGAAGTGAGTCCTACTCATATCAGTGAGTATATATGTTTTTTTGGAAACAAAGTCTCCCCTCACTATTCTTCCTCCTACTATCCTATCAGTTGCTTAATATCACGGTCTCTGGTTCCCAAATCATTTGTACTTCTAAAATCATTTTTAGGTGATTTGGGGTAATTTTGTCAGGGAAATTATGTAGTGTTTACATTTATAAATATAGAGAACAAAGGAGGAAGATCTTTGAGAAGATCTGGCATGTGCTCAAAAACCAGAGGAGCAAACTGTGTAATGTATATAGAACAGAAAATGAGGAGACAGCATTGCCCTACACTGTGGTTTAACCTGCCAAATAAGATCAGATATCTATTTCTCATTACAGGAGTTGCCTGTGGCTAAGAAAATTATAGAAATACATGCAGGGCACTTGAACTATTCAAATAATATGTTGTATGGAAAAGAAAAGGAAAAGGACCTTCAACGGTTATAGAAAAATAGGTACCAAAACCTTTAAGAAACTCAGCATGCTATATAAAATTCTAGTCCAAGTTCATTCCTGAATTGTCTTCTGGGTAATATGAGTCAGAAAGCAGTATGCTTTGATAATATTGTATAATAGCTAACTCACAAAGATGTCACAATTGAAGGAAAAAAAAATTGCCTAGAGCAGAGTCCCTCCTGGACATTGGCTAAAAGTGAACAGCCAGGTCCATAAACATGAGAACCAAATGACTGGAAAATGTGACTGAATGGGAAATTGCCAAAACTTTCCTAGGTAATAATTTACAATCTTGGAAATGTGGTTTGTCTCCTATTTGAGCAACAGTAGAGAATGTTCAAAAGAGTGATACCAGACACAGACACTTTGCCTTGGAAATCTATGCTAGAGAGTGTTCTCTTTGGAGAATGTTTTAAATTTGGCAAAAATTCCCAAAATCTTGTGGGCTTTTTTTTTATAACAACATATTTTTAAGTGATGGTTTTGTCTTTGTATTACTAGACTAACCTAAAGAGTATGGCAATTACTCTACAAAAAAAAGATTGAAGAATTTTTAAACGTTTAAAAATAAATCCTATTCTCCTTTGCTCCTTTTATTTCGTAAGTTTTAATATAGTAATTAGATATTCTAAATCATGCTGTGCCTAGACTTTTTCTATTTAGTTTTTTAATTTTGAAAAAATTTCAATCACAGGGGTGCCTAGCTGGATCAGTCGATGAGCATGGGACTCTTGATCTCAGGGTTGTAAATTTGAGCCCTGTGTTGGGTGTGGAGATGACTTAAAAATAAAATCTAAAAAAAAAAGAAAAAAGAAAAATTTCAGTCATGCAAATATAGAAACAAAGTTTTATGAACTATACTTACAATGGTTATCAAAATGTTGCTGTTCTCTGTTCAACTCTTCCACCTTCTTGCTGAGGATTTTTTTTTACTATTACAAAAATGTATTTAATAAAGAATTTAATATAAAAATGTTTGCAGCCCTGATTTTCATCTCATAGTAAAACTGGCTCATTGGAAAGGAGACATGTTAGAAGCAATTGATTCCTGTGGTGAACAAGTCTTAGCTTATAGTTGTTCCAAGGCTTAAATATGATGATACTGTTTCCTTGTATTACCACTTTTTTGTATTGTTCTGTTCTGTTGCCCACTGACTGCTGTCTCAATGCATTCATTTATCACAAGTTTCATAAAGCTATCAAATCCCCCAATATTCCTTGGACATGTCTGCCACCATTTAATTTCAGTTACAACTTCTTCCCTAAATTTTCCAGCTTGGCAGGGTGAGCTTTGCTCATGACATTACTTGACAAGCTCAAAGATGCCTTGAAACAGAATTCATGGTCTCTCCCATGCTCCTGTGGCAGCCACAGTAATATTTTAAAGTAAATCCCAGACATCATATTATTTCATTGGTATATATTCCTCTAAGTATCTTTAACAGATTAGGATTTTTTTTAAAAAAACATACCACAGTACCAGTGTCACACCTACGAAGTTAATTGGTAATTTGTTAATATAGTCTAATCCTTAGCCCATATTCAGTTTCCCCCAGTTGTCTCAAGAAAAAAATTTTTAAGGAGTTGGTGACTTCAAATCAGGATCCTAACAAAATTTATATATTTCATTTAGTTGCTATGTCTTTAGGTCTTTTTTAATTTTCCTTCCCGTCATCCCCACATTGTCATGCCATTTTATTGAAGAGACCAGGTTATTTATCCTATAGGATTTCACACATTTGGCTGATTGCATTTTTATGGTATTATTTAGCATATTCTTTTCTCCTCCATATTTTCTATAAAATAGGAAGTCCTAGATGGGACATTTCCTTGCACTCATGGGCAAGAGAAACCCTACCAGGCATCCTCCCAATTCTCCCTGTGGTTCTTAGACTCACTTGTGGGGCTCCCATTTCAAGTGGGGAAGAGCATCCCCTTTCTTTGGATGATAACCTGGTGATTTCTGGATTCTTTGGCTGCTTTGAATGTTAGAAGACCACATTTTCAAACCTCCACTTCAGCCAGCACAGCTGTGGTCATCATTTTTTTTTTTTTTTTTTTTTTTAAGATTTTATTTGAGAGAGAGAGAGAGCATGAGCAGGGGTGGGGGCAGGGGGTGAGTAAGTTGTTGGGCAGAGGAGAGGAACAAGCAGACTCCCTGCTAAGCAGAGGCTCAACTGGGGGCTCCACTTAGGGCTCGACCCCCAGACCCTGAGATCACGACCAGAACCATAATCAGACGCTTAGTCAACTGAGTTACCCAGGCGCACCTGTGGTCGCCCCATTTTTGTTAAGTGTAGTTTGACTCTACCCATTCTAGATTTCCAGGACCATTTTTCACCTGGTTTTTGGTAAAGATGTTGCCTACAGACTTGAATTTTTTTTCCAACATTGCATCTATCACCATTTTTTGTGAGTGGATCCTGGGAGCTCCCAAAACTACTCTGCTACTATCACCTTGCCTCTCTATACTCTTGGCATTTTAAAGTTTAAGTTGCTTGCTATTTAACCTAAAGGTACTTATTACAACCGGATTTGAAATAGCTTTATTTGACCACTATTAAGTAGTCGAGGCATTTTTGCTCTTCAAAGATTGTGACAGGGGCGCTTGGGTGGCTCAGTGGGTTAAGCCGCTGCCTTCGGCTCAGGTCATGATCCCAGAGTCCTGGGATCGAGTCCCGCATCGGGCTCGCTGCTCAGCAGGAAGCCTGCTTCCCTTCCTCTCTCTCTGTCTGCCTCTCTGCCTACTTGTGATCTCTCTCTGTCAAATAAATAAATAAATAAATCTTTAAAAAAAAAAAAAGACTGTGACATATAAATTAGTATAAATTTAGGGGCGCCTGGGTGGCTCAGTGGGTTGAGCCGCTGCCTTCGGCTCGGGTCATGATCTCAGGGTCCTGGGATCGAGCCCCGCATCGTGCTCTCTGCTCAGCGGGGAGCCTGCTTCCTCCTCTCTCTCTGCCTGCCTCTCTGCCTGCTTGTGATCTCTCTCTGTCAAATAAATAAATAAAATCTTTTAAAAATAAATAAATAAATAAATTAGTATAAATTTAAGTATGAATATTCCTTTGGGCAACGTTCGGGCCAGCTCTTGGCTGACGACTGTAATATCCTATTTACATTTTCAGCGGGAGCTGTAACATGTTGCTACACTTTACTGTGAAATTCAGAAAAGCAAAAGGTGTTCCTGGGCAAAGGGCAGCCAACCAGGCCACCTGAAAGGACCTGCCTTTACCCTGACATTTGATCTGAATGAGAATGATACTAAATTCAGATACGTGTCTGCAAACTTGCCTTGGACAGCATTTGCCGGGTATGCTTTATTTATTGGAAGTAGAAAGGGAGATTAGCTGAACTCACTAAGAGAGCAAATCAGGCGCAGGGATTTTGGAAGTATAGGTCCAGTTGTAAACGTTAAGCATGCTGTGTTAAATGTAGTAATATGAGTTTTACGGTCCTAAATTTTCGTGTGATCTGATTGAGTCATTTCTGAGGCATTTTAGGCTCCGTGTTGAGCTCCACCAAAAAGTAAGTAATCTGTTAGAATTGCACCTTTTGTGAAATGCTCCAGGGTCGGATTGAAACTGCCAGAATATGCATGATAGCCAGTAAAAGCTTTTGTGCGGAGGGTTCAACTGACCCGAGCTAGATTTACACTAGTGAATGAGGAGTAGAATTGTGCATCGCTGGTCATACTATGGCCATCACTGCATTACTGGAGTCTTGAGGCAAACCTGGAGGGAAAGAGCCCTGGGTGAGAGCACAGACTCTGGAGTTAGGCCATCCAACATTGGGTCCTTTCTCCATTGTTTTAATGGGTGACCTTTGGCAAGTGACTAAGTATTCATACCTGTAAGTGAGGATAAAAACAGTCTCCAACTCATAGAAGTATTAAGAGGATCAAATGAATGTAGGTAAAATGTACAGAACAGCCCCTGGCTGTCTAGTTAGTACTGTGTTAGTGCTTTCTAGTGTTACTGTCTCTTGTCATGAGTTGCCGTGTCCGGTCCCGTTCACACATCATATTCCAAAGAGCAAATACTACCTTTCATGATGCAGCCGAGAAGGTCCTTCATGAGCACCATCAAACACTGGAAGTATTAATTACTCATTTGAATTAGGATTCATGGTGGTCGTGTCACTAACAAAAAAGATAGATCTTGTTGGGTATGTTAGCTGATGCCTAAACAAGAGATTAATGCAGTAATTTTTGTGTTTCACTGCTTCTCTTTAGAAGGGTGATCTGCAAAAACAATTTGTTATTGGAGCCATAATTTTCCAAGTGATATCTTGAAACCCTGAAAATATTGATGTAGCTTTTGCTATGCTTGGTTTTAACTCAGGACATACTTTATTTAAGAAGCTCTTAAAATAAGAACTTTAATACATTGGTGTAGTTTCATAGTATGATTTTCTTGCATATTTTTTAGGGAAATATTAATAGTAATTAATTTTTCCTTAAGTAATGTGAGCATTAGAGTTAAAAACTTGACAATATTGAAATGAATTAGTTGCAGGTAAATTATGGAATGATTATTTTATAGAAACATTTTTTTTTTAAGATTTTATTTATTTGACAGAGATCACAAGTAGGCAGAGAGGCAGGCAGAGAGAGAGGAAGGGAAGCAGGCTCCCCGCTGAGCAGAGAGCCTGATGTGGGTCTTGATCCCAGGACCCTGGGATCACAACCTGAGCCGAAGGCAGAGGCCTTAACCCACTGAACCACCAAGGTGCCCCTATAGAAACATTTTCAATAATTCCAGCATTGTATTTAAATTCAATTTATAGTCAACTTTTCAGAGAAACATTTTTTGTAAAGTGAGATTCCTTTGCATCCCAGCAATGTTTTGTTTGCTTCTTCTTTGACACAAGAAGATAGGAGCCATCAACAAATCAAATTTTAATTCCAAATTGTTTTAGTTTGATTTGAATTTAAAACCTGTAACATTGCACTTGACACTTTAAGAGTACTCATAGGCCTGTCATTCAGATCCTAATACGATGCTGTTAGGTGACTGCTCTTCAGAAGGAAAAACATAGAAGAAAAATCTGCCTTTGTATGGCTTCCACAGTTTCCATTGGAAATCAGATGCCCAGCAAAAATGAACAAGATCCATCTAACTTAATACAGAAGTTAAATTTATTAGAATCCAGAATATCTGGTTTGAAGTATTTCCAATTTGAGGGGGAAATTTGACAAGCTGCCCATTTTACAGGAATGGGGAGTAAAATATAGTACTCCTATTTATCTTCTGGAGTTCCTCCTTATTGACACATTGTAACATCAGAATAACAAGTTCTGGGAGTATCCCAGCCATGAGACTGCTAGATCTCTGCTTCCCATGCTCTCTCCTCTAAAACTAAGATATTGGATGTCTTTGTTAGCCCAAAAATTCGATGAAGAGGGGCACCTGGATGGCTCAGTGGGTTAGGCCTCTGCCTTCGGCTCAGATCATGATCTCAGGGTCCTGGATCAAGCCCCAAGTTGGGCTTTCTGCTCAGCGGGGAGCCTGCTTCCCCCTCTCTCTCTGCCTGCCTCTCTGCCTGCTTGTGATTTCTCTCTCTGCCAAATAAAATAAAATAAAATAAAATAAATCTTTAATAAATAAATAATTTTTAAAATAAAATTTAAAAATTCAATGAAGATTTTTAGTCAGCACAAGTATTTGATTCGTGTGGCTAATTTTAACTGAGCAATAAAGATTACCCATGCAGGGGTATTTCTTCACTATTTCTAACCCATGCCCATGTTTTGTCAAAGTAAAATATAATTCCCTATTTTAATGTTATTTCAAATTTCAAAATAAATTATCCTTGACATGAAACCCTATAGAAGAGGGGCGCCTGGGGGGCTTTGTTGGTAAGTGTCAGCCTTCTGCTCAGGTCATGGTCTCAGGGTCTTGGGATCAAGCCCCACATCAGACTCTCTGCTCAGCTGGGAGTCTGCTGCTCCCTCTAACTCTCCCTCTCTGCTCTCTCTCTCTCTCTCTCTCACTCTGCTCTCCCTCTCTCTCTCTCAAATAATTAAATAAAATCTTAAAAAAAAAAAACCTAATAGAAGAAAGATAATTTTAGAAGAAAATCTTTGTTTTGATATCAAAAGATATGTATTGTTATCTCCATTGGTGGTAATGGGAAGGTTGAGTCCCATTGTTTGCCCCAAAGCAGCTTTTCTATCCTAAGAGTGGAGGGTAAGATATCAACAACAAAAGGGTGCCTGGGTGGCTCAGTTGGTTGAGCTACTGCAGCTCAGGTCATGATCTGGAGTCCTGGGATCGAGTCCCACATCATGCTCCCTGCTCAGCAGGGAGTCTGCTCCCTCTGACCCTCCCCACTCTCAAGCTCTTTCTCTCTCTCTCTCTCTCTCAAATAAATAAATAAAATCTTAAAAAAAAAAAATGTCAACAACAGCAACAGCAGCTGCAACAACAAGCTCCTGTGAACTCCAGCCATTAACAATTTGTATCTTTAAAAGTACACGGCCCTGCCACCACCTGACCTGATAGTCATTACCTCTCTGGCAGATGACTAATGGAGCATCTATTCTCAATCCCTCCATCACCCACTACACACACACAAGCACACACACACACACACACACACATGACTAATGAATAAAAATAAAACAAGTATTTTCAGACAATGTAATGCTCTATTTATAGTATATAAATTCCTCATCCTCAGTTTTTGAAATATGACTTTTCTCCCGCTGCCTGAATCATGTTGCTGTAAAGACCTTAAAAATTCTTCAGTTCACCCCCTGATTTAGGATAGAAGTCTGATATTTGAACATCTCCAAAAGTTCAGTATCTTCCCTTTTCAGTAAAACTTCCAGTTTGTTTCTGATATATTTATATATGTTTTGAAGTTTTAAATAACCACACTTAATTTGAACTTACATTGTATCTTGGACCAGAATTTGATGAGATATTTATTAAATTTTTGTAACTGAAGTATAGTTGACCTACAATGTTACATTAGTGTTAAGCTTACAACATAGTGATTCTATAATTCTGTGTACATTACTCAGTGCACACCATGATATGTATAGTTGATGAGACTTCCTTTTTTTTTTTCCCCAAGATTTTATTTATTTAGGGGCACCTGGGTGGCTCAGTGGGTTAAAGCCTCTGCCTTTGGCTCAGGTCATGATCCCAGGGTCCTGGGATCCAGCCCCGCATCAGGCTTTCTGCTCAACAGGGAGTCTCCTTCCTCCTCTCTCTCTGCTTGCTTCTCTGACTACTTGTGATCTCTGTCTATCAAATAAATAAATAAATAAATCTTTAAAAAATTTTTTTTCTTTATTTATTTGACAGACACACAATGAGAGAGGGAACACAAGCAGGAGGGAGAAGCAGGCTTCCTGCCCAGCAGGGAGCCCGATGAGGGGCTGGATCCTAGGATCCCAGGATCATGACCTGACCTAACAACTGAGCCACCCAGGCGCCCGATAAGACTTTTTGGTCAATTTACCAAAATGTCTTTAGTAGGTCAAGATGTTAGTGTCCTATGAAGTTTTAGAAATCTTTCAGATATATTCTTAGAAAAATGACAGACCAGAGTTTTAAGGTTTATTCTTAAAGTACTTTTCTACAGAAATAGGAGCTTCAGGATTTCCATAGATCCTGAATTTGATTGAAATTTAGCATTTTATTATTTTTTTTAAAAGCCTTTATTTTTAAGTAATCTCTACACCCAATGTGGGGCTCAGTCTTACAACCCTAAAATCAAGAGTTGCGTTCTCTTGAGCCAGCCAGGTACCCCGAAATTTCATATTTTAAATGGTTTTAATATTTTATTTATTTACTTATAAAGGGTGGAGGGGCAGAGGAAGAAAATCTTAAGCTTTATCTCACAACCCTGAGATCATGGCCTGAGCTGAAATCAAGAGTCCAACGCTTAACTTACTGAGCCACCCAGGTGCCCCTTAACTATTTTAAAACCAAGTTTTAAAAGTAGTACACATGTAAATATGTTAATTGCCAAATAAATCAAATGTGGTTGAAATACTTCTTGAGTGACCCAGGGATTTAACAGAAGTTAAAAGTCTCAGGTAAAGCTACTGAAAATGTATTCTGAATCATAAAGAAGAGATTTAGAGAGAGATGGGAGGGGGGGAATGGATGGAAAGAAAGGCGGGATGGTAAAAGTTTTCCTGAAGTCACATTTAATTGGTCTTAGAATTGCAGTAGCAGGGCTCCTGGATGGCTCAGGCATTAGGCATCTGCCTTCAGCTCAGGTCGTGATATCAAGCCCTGCATCGGGCTCCCTGCTCAGAGGGAAGCCTAGTTCTCCCTCTCCCACTCCCCTTGCTTGTATTCCTTCTCTCGCTGTGTCTCTCTCTGTCAAATTAATAAATAAAATCTTAAAAAAAAAAAAAAGAACTACAGTAGCAAGAATCGGTTGGAAAGAATATCTCACCTACACTGAAGAGGAGGATGAGGAAGGAAAAGGAGAGCTCTGTTGAGTGTTGTACATTTCCTTTATCTCATTTGGTCCTCACATAAGTCTGTGAGGCAGCTGTCATTCTCAGTTAACAGATGAGAAAACTGAATCATCGAAGAATTCCAGTAAATCTGAAGCAAAGAAAAAAACTGTTTTTGTGTATAAAGAAACAGTATATATTACAAACTCTAGGGAGGTGCTCCAAAATAGATGAAAGTCTGCTACTGACCAGTATTTCCTCTCATTTTAAGGATGGAAAGATTCAGAAACAGCTAGATAATTGAGAGAGGCCTATGGAATGAATCAATGTGATGTGGCAAGTAGATCTAGTAGTTGCTATTTCCATGCTTCTGGTATTTAGTCCATACCGATTAGATGCTGCCAACCCATCCACTTGGAAAAACAGTACATGTTTTAAAGAAGTACAGCGTTTAGAAATGTCACAATAAATAGAAGAGTAGTTTCATTATTCAGATTAACATTTATTTTCCAGTTGGGTAGTTTCGTAAAACTACGTAATGCAGCTCAACCTTCCTAAACAAACTTTTTGTGTGTGACACAAAAAATAACACATCTCTTCAAACTTAGGAAATATGTCAAAGTAAAGATAGGGAATTGGCCCCAATCCTACCATCCAGATTTAAGCAAAATGCATTTTGGTCTCATTACTTCCTTCTCTGCTTATTACTTCATAGCAGTTCTGAGCTTTATGTAACGCACATGCACAATGATTTTTAATAAATTTACCAAGTTGCGCAAATATTATCATGCAAATAAATCCAGTGTTAGAAGATTCTTATTATAAGGGAGATGGGTGAGGGATGGGCTAAATGGGTGATGGGCATCTAGGATGCCCAAGATGCCTTGTTGCGATGGGCACTGGGTGTTGTATGTAAATGATAAATCACTAAGTTCTACTCCTGAGCCCAATACTATATTATATGTTAACTAACTTGAATTTAAATAAATAGATTTTTTTTTTAATAAATAGATTTTTTTAAAAGAAGATTTTTTTTTTAAAGATTTATTTATTCGAGAGAGCACACGCGTAAGTAGGGGGAGGTGCAGAGAGAGAGAGAGAGACTCTTAGACTCCCCACTGATCAGGGAGCCTGATGTGGGACTCAATCTCACAATCCTGAGATCAACACCTGAGCTGAAACCAAGAGTTGGAGGCTGACTATGCAGGCTCCACCAAAAAATAGATTTTCATCATCCCTAAAACAAGTCCCATCCCCATTTTCCCCTAAACCTCTCCTGGCCCTAATTACATTATACTTGGCCCACTAATATACTTTCTATCTATATATATTTGTCTTTTCTGGATATTTCAGAGTAATGGAATCATACAATAGGTAGTGTTTTGCATCGGGCTTCTTTCATTTAATGTTTTCAAGTTTCGCCCATTTCATAGCATATAGGAGTATTTTGCTCCCTTTCACTGCTAGGTAGTTTTCCGTTATGTGTAGATCCAGCACGTTCTGTTGATCCACTTATCAGCTGGCGGACATTTGGGTTGTTTCCACTTTTTGGCTTTTATGAATAATGTTCTATGAACATTCATGTACGAGTCTTTGTGGACATGGTTTCATTTCTCTTGGGCTTATACTTAAAAGTAGAATGGCTGGATAATATGGTAAATTTGTGTAAATTTTTAGAAAACTGCCAAATTGTTTTCCAGAGTGGTGGAACATTTATTTTCCCAACAACACTGCATGGGGGGTCCAGTGTCTCCATATCCCAGCCAGCATTTGTTATTTTCTCTCTTAAAAGAAAAAAAAAAAAAAGATTTATGTATTTATTTTAAAGAGAGAGAGAGCATGAGCAGGAGGGGAGAGGGAGAGGGGGAGAGAGAGAGAACCCCAAGCAGACCCCACACCCAGCACGGAGTCTCATGCCAGGCTCAATCCCACAACCCTGAGATCATGACCTGAGCCAAAACCAAGAGTCTGACACTTAACCGACTTAACACTTGACCGTTCTGAACCTGAACCAGGTTCCCCTATTTTCTCCCTTTTTGATTATAACTACTCAAGTGGGTGTGGAGTGATATCTTGTGGTTTTAATTTGAACTTTCCTAAAGATTAATGATGTTGAACATTTCTTCATGTGCTTATTAGGAATTTGTATATTCTCCTTTCACATGTACTTTGAAATCCATTATCCATTTTTTAAATTGTCTTGCTTTTCTTCCCATGAAGGAGTCTCTCATTATTCTAGATACAAATCCTTTATCAGATACATGATTTGTCAATAATTTCTACTAGTCTGTGACTTTTCATTTTCTTAAGGAAATGTCTTAATGTGTTTCTTAATGTCTTTTGAAATACAAGTTTTCTAAGTCTGATAAAATCCAGTTTATCAGTTTTTTTCTGTTGTAGAGCATGCTTTTGGTTTGTTTTATTTGTTTGTTTGTTTTTAAATATTTTTATTTATTTTTTTTGAGAGTGAGGGAGAGAGGACAAGCCCAAGAGAGGCAAAGGGTGAAGAAAGCTCCCTGCTGAGCAGGGAATCCCAATGCAGGGCATCATCCCAGAACGCTGGGATCATAATGGGAGCTGAACACAGATGCTTAACCAACTGAGCCAACCAGTCACCCCTGTGTTTTTGGTCTTAAATCTGTTTCTTCTAAAAGTTTTATAGTCTTGGGGCACCTGACTGGTTCAGTCGGTAGAACGTGTGACTCTCGATCTCAGGGTCATTGAGTTCAAGCTCCACTTAGTTGTGGATTCTACTTAAAATAAATTTTTTTAAATAAAATTAAAAGTTTTACAGTTTTACCTCTTATATTTAGGTCTGTGATCTAGTTTGAGTTAATTTTGGTATATGGTATAACATGCATTGTAATTTCTTCAGGTTAAATGAAATATTCTAGACAGCTACTATAAATTCTTGACGAAAGAATGGCTCTGTGCTTCCTGGAAATAACATTGTATTCTAATATACATACAACTTTGAGAGAGACCTGCTGAGGCCATGAGGGATGGGGCTGCCACCAAACCCGCCAGATCACGTGAACGAACCTGAGGGTCTGTGGAGTGACATGTCAGGACAGCTTGCATTCTGTGGATTAACATCCATGTCCAAATGAAAGAAATTACCCATAATAGTTGTGTTTCTGTTTACTCTGTTGCCTTATTGTCATGTACCTAGTAAGCACTCAGCTCATGTTATTTGGTCTGATTTGATATTGAGAAAGGTGAACTTCATGACCTTGTAGGTGTGTATTTTAATGAGTCTTTTCATACTCTGCCACGCCATGTATGGTTCCTGCTCCAGACCTACTGAATCAGATTCTATATTTTCCTAAGTTCCCCAAGTGATTTATATGCTCATTAAGTTTGATAAGCACTGGTCTAGAGCAGAGCAAGCTGCAGCCTGCAGACTAAATCCAGTTTCTGATGGCTTTCATAAATAAAGTTTTCTTGGAACACAGCTTTACATATTATTTATATTGTATGGGCTGCATTCATTTTGCAGGGGCAGAGTGACTGGTTGAGAAAGAGACCATATGGCCCTCAGAGCCTAAAATATACCTGGCTTTTATAGAAAAAGCTTTTCTGAACCCTGAACTAGGGAAAAAGAGGGAAAATTCCCAAATGGTGATGTGTGGTGAAAGGATTACTGGGAACTACTAGAGGTTATCCAGGTCAGAACAGAGACTGACCAAAGGGCATAGGAAGCCATTTACAGAACGTATACATTGATACACGCACACGCCCCCTCATCTCTTAAAATTAATATTCTTCTTAGCTAAACAAAAATAAGAAAGCCTAAAGTATAGTTGTTGGGAATGTTAATATAAATGAACCTCATACCTAAACATCTATAATATACTGATAAGAACTTAGATATCTAAGCAATATAACCAAATATAACTAATATAACCAATATGACATAGGCTTAGACACTCAGACACACCAACAAATAAACCCCCTTCACTTTAATACAAATACAACTCTCTCCTTTTATATTTTAAAGTTTTGTTTTTGTTTTTGTTTTTTTAATCTAAGTAATTTCTATACCCAGTGTGGGGCTTGAACTCATGACTCACATTCTTTTCCAACTGAGCCAGCCAGGCACCCCTCTCTCCTTTTTTAAAACTAAACTTTTTACCTGGAATAATTTTAGATTTATAAAAGAATTGCAAAGATTGTATAGAGAATTTCTGAATGTCTTCACCCATTTCCCCTAATGTTGTCATTTCATATTACCATGTTACATTTATCAGATCTAAAAAACCAACATGGGTACCATTATTATTGACTAAACTCAGACTATTCTCATGTTTCACACAGACACACACACACACACACACAAAATTTAAGATTTTGTTTATTTATTTGAGAAAGAGAGTAAGAGCAAGAGAAAAAGAGTGCACACACAGAAGGAGAGAGACAAGCAGGCTCCCCACAGAGCAGAGAGCCCAGTGCGAGGCTCCATCATGGGACCCTGGGATTGTGATTTGAGCCAAAAATAGATGCTTAACGGACTGAGCCACCCACATGCCCCTCACCAAAAATTTTTTTAAGTTTATTTATTTATTTTTAAGTAATCTGTACACCCAAAGTGGAACTCAAACTCACAGCCCCAAGATCAAGAGTCACATTCTCCTCTGACTGAGCCAGCCAGGCACCCCTTGCCAATTTTTTATTAATGTCCTCTTTCTGTTCAGGATCCCCTCCAGGATACCAAGTTGCATGTAGTCACCATTATCTCCTTAGTCTCCTCTGATCTCTTACAGTTTCTCACACTTCTCTTGTTTTTCATGATCTTGACAATTTGGGGAAATACAGGTGGGATATTTTTTTAGAATGTCCTTTCATTTGTTTTTTGTTTGTTTGTTTTCTACTGCATTTTCGCATGATTAGAATGGGCTGTGGGTTTGGGGAAGAATACCACAGAGATGAAGTACTTTTCTCATCACATCGTATCAGGGGACGTGACATGACTGATGATGCTAGCCTTCGTCAGTTGGGCAAGGTGGTGTGTGCCAGGTTTCTCTGCTGTGAGGATACCATTTTCTATTTCCACATGCTGACCTTTGGAAGTGAGTCACTAAGCCCCCCTTACCCTCCAGTGAATGGGTGGGAGAATTTAAGCTCCACCTCCTGAAGGAGAGCCTCTCAACAGATAGGGAGGTATCTCCTACGAAAAGCCTTTCGCTTTTATGAAAGACCTACTTAGTACCCGTTTTCGTTGACTGAAAGAAATTCAAAAAGGATTTTCACTTTTAGGAGAAAAGGCGGAAAGCAAAAATAGCGTTGAGCATTTGTTTTGCAGTGAGCAGTCATGGAGGCAGTGTGCACCCGAACAGCCAGAGAGATCCTGCCAAGCTCCTTCCCCGGGAACTACACTCAGCATGACAGCATCAAGCTGCCAGAGCTTGGAGCTGTGTCCCTGAGCATCTGTGCTTTCTCTCCATTTATTTTGTACATCCCTTAGCAAGATGGGTCCTAAGGCATCAGAAAAGCCTGAGAGAGGTTATTTTTTGTGTCTGGGAATGCTCAAAAATTTCCCCATATAAATTAATAGTAATTGCTTCTTTGCTTTACTGCCATTTTTGGCTTGGTAAAGGTTTCCCAGGAGCAGTTTACTTTCAGAGAGCAGGGGGAAACCTATATATGGGATTCTTCTGCCCTGTTTATTTATTCAATCATGTACTTATATCAGTATGTACTAATGTATACTTATTGTATACTCTGGGTAATAATCTGATACTTTGTTATTTGTTGTCCAGATTGTTTCAGCTTTGGCCACTGGGAGCTCTTCCCAGATTGTCTGGTCTGTCTTTTTTTTTTAACAGCCTTTATTGAGATATAATTCATGTACCATATAATTCACCCATTTAAAGTATACAATTCAGTGGCTTTTATATGTGCACGTTTGTTCAACTATCATTACAATGCTATTCCTCTTAGACCTCCCATCCCAAACCCCCATCCCCTGGAAAGCCTTAATCTATTTACTTTCCTTGTAGATTTCCCCATTCCGGACATTTCATATAAATGGAATCATACAATATATTGTCCTTGTGACTGGCTTCTTTCAGTTAGCATGATGTTTTCAATGTTCATCTTTCTAATCTCTTTTTGTTTGTTTTATGTCTTATTTTTGTATGGTTTCTGTCTAGTCTCTATAATCTTTACTCAGATCTTGCTTCTACATAATTGTAATCCATGTGGTATAAAATTTGGTATTCTGATTTTGTGACTTTATTATATCTACATTTTCCCCATTTTTCTGCATAGTCTGCATATTTTTCTTTTTTAAAAAATTATTTAAATTCAATTAACATATAATGTACTGTTGGTTTCAGAGGTAGAGGTCAGTGATTCATCAGTCTTACATAACACCCAGTGCTCATTACATCACTTGGCCTCCTTAATGTCCATCACCCAGTTACCTCATCCCCCACCCCTCTCCTTTCCAGCAACCCTCAGTTTGTTTCCTATGCTTAAGTCCTTAAGTCTCATGGTCCCTTGCATGGTTATTTTAGTGGTTAAAAAATATCAAGTTGGTGTTCATTTAACACTTGGTTCTCAGATTGTAATATCAGCTTGTTTCAGTTTTCACTATTATAAATATTTTCATGCCTGTGGATTTAAACTTATACCTTAGGATAGATTACCAAAACAGAAATGCTTGAGGTAAACGGTAGAATCATTTTCATGATTTTTTTGGTTAAATTATATCAAGTTACACTGTAAAAAAATTTGTAACAATTTAAGGGACCACTCACAATGTATACATATACACCTGTTTCCTTATAATCTTACCAGCATTCCTTTCTAGTTTAATATACAATAAGAAAGGAAATGAAAGAAGTCAGTGTGTTAAATGTTTTATAAGAATTACATCATTTGGGGCGCCTGGGTGGCTCAGTGGGTTAAAGCCTCTGCCTTCGGCTCAGGTCATGATCCCAGGGTCCTGGGATCGAGCCCCACATCGAGCCCCACATCGGGCTCTCTGCTCTGCAGGGAGCCTGCTTCCTCCTCTCTCTCTCTCTCTGCCTGCCTCTCTGCCTGCTTGTGATCTCTGTCTGTCAAATAAATAAATAAAATCTTTAAAAAAAAGAATTACATCATTTACCTCATTTGATCTTCCACTACCACTCTGTAAAGTAATTGCTGCTCCCAGTTAACTGAGCAAAGGCTGAGTGCCAGAGACTTCCCTGGTTATAGCCAGAGGGCAAATACCAAAGGTCAAGTCCTGGAAGATTGCAGAAATCCAAGCCATCTCCTTAAGAACTAAGGCCAGAGAAAGAATGGGAGCCAAGGCCCTGGATCAAGGGGACAAAGACCAGGAAAGCCTGAACTAGACTGAGTCAACAGGAAGTGCTCCTGATGAGTTCCAAGACGCCTCTCTTCAGTGCCCTTTTATATGCTCCAGCCAGGGCTTTGTGAGCATACCTGGTTCATTCAAAGGTTCCAGAAGAGAATAACCGCCAGACTAGTCACTTGGCATCTTAGAGTTCGATCACATTTAGGTTTAAGAAATAAGGTTACTACACATGCATGCATATTTACATGTAAATTTATAGAAAGTCTAGAGGAATATGCACCAAACTTAAAAACATTAGTTTATATCTTTGAGGAAGACTGATAGGCTTTGGGGCAGGAGTTGGGGTACCAGAGTACTTTATGTGTCTGCTTTGTTTGAATACTGATGTGATTTTCTTATTAAGGGGAAATTATCACTTTAAGAAAGTCTTCATTATTTCATTCGTTCAACAAACATTTATTGGATAATCTCTTATACTAGGCACTGTGCAAAGATCTGAAATAAGATATGACTCCTACCCACAAGTTCATATTCTAATACAGTGTTTTTCAAACGTTGGGCCACAGTTTGTTAGTGGCTTCTGAAATTAAAAATCTGTGGATCATATTGTATTGTAACCCTAAGTATAAAATAAAATAACTGTGAGTCTCTACTGATGTAAATAAGTGATTGAGTAAATAAATAATAGGGTACAGTAGACAGATCTCCTGTGCAGTAGAATTCCAAATAATTTACATAGGTACTTTTTCTTCAAGGAGATGGAACATAACTTCCCAACCCTTAAATGTGGGCTACATATAATGACTTCCCTCCAAAGAGTATGGTGTGGAAAGGATAACTTTATATTACAGAAACCTAACAAAACTGTCTCAGCCAGATACCAAGATCAGGTTCAACAGTGATACATCACATTGTTAGTATGTGTATTTTGTGTGTTGGGGCTCAGTCTGTTAAGTGTCTGCTTTTGGCTCAGGTCATGATCCCAGGGTCCTGGGATCAAGCCCTGCATTGGGCTCCCCATTCAGCAAGAATCCTGCTTCTCCCTCTCCCACTCCCCCCTGCTTGTGTTCCCTCTCTCGCTATCTCTCTCTCGTGTGTCAAATAAATAAACAAAATCTTTTAAAAAAAAATACATTTATCTATGTAACCCAAACACCTCACACCTACATTTTTTATAAAATGTCACAAAAATCACTAGAGTACAATACACACAGAATGGATAGGTATTGTTTGGTGAACATCATATATAACTGAATCAGATACGTATGTACATGTGTGCTGGGTCACAATAAAATTGTCACAATAAAGAAGTAAAAATCACTGGTTTTGTAGGAGAGCTTAGTATGTAATCAAATTTAGCCACCTGAAGTTGATGCTTAGTAAGCTTAAATGAACCTCTAATGACACTAATACACTGAGCAAGGCAAAGAGGCACTGTGACAGATTAAAGATGGCATCAGATGAGTCAGGGGACCAGAATTCAAGACTTCACTCTACATCTCAGATTATCCATTTTCCCATCTGCAAAATGAAGAGAGTGCACATCAGGGCTGACAGATATAAGATGCATATGTTGCCACACCCTGCTTCCTAACCTGCAGCTGACATACTCATCATTCATGGCATCCTTTTGAACCTAAACAGTTGCAGAATCCTTCCAAACACAGTGCTCAAAGCAGCAAATACAGTTAGTCACAGTTGGCACCCAAGTTACAATCTATTGGTCATCTCTGGATGACAGCCTCAGAATACACCATCAGAAATATGAAAACTGTACCCAATTCAGCATACATTTCAGTTGTTCCTCTCCTTTCTCTAGGCATTCAGTTTGTGTCATAAAGGGTCTTGGGATATTGATCTGCTCATATTCTACTATGACTATACCAAACTTCCTCATCTTGGCCTTTAGGCATCCTGGCATTCTTCGTGTAAGGCTTTCCTCAGTGAAATTTCCCTTCCTTATCTGTCCTCGATTCACACAGGCTCTTGGGTGTGGAATCCCCTAGGTCCTGGCAATTAAAACATCTTCCCCAGCCTGTGTTGTTGAATGCAAAGAGTTTTATAAACAGAGGAAGTTCATACCTGCTTCCTGACCACTCCCAGCACTTGTCTAGGCATATTCTTTCCTTATTGCCCTACCTCAGTTTCATAATTATTTGATTTCTCTCCTCCCTGATGATTAGTAACCAGGAGAGGTGCTTAAAGCATTCATCTTCTGTTCTCAAACATGTACTTGTCTCTGAGTCTCCACATTGTATATTTCGGCTTTGTATATTTTATAATGGAGTTTACAGTTTTACTTGTCTACTTTATTACCACTGTGTAATCCTAAAGTTATAAATTGTGTAATTGTTTATGAGCTGCAAAAAAAAAAAAAAAAGATGTATTCGAGCCTTTAGATGCCTTCAGCTACTATTTTCAAGGCTTGCATCCTAATGAGTATCAATTCAACACGCCCTTGTTTGTCATCCTTTTTCCTTAAGTCAGTGGGAAGGAATGCTGTGCTTGTTAAGGTAGAAACCAATTTGATCCTTTTGTGTAACATCTCAGTGGGATCATTTTACATCTCATTTTACCGTAAACTTAACATAGCCAGACGTTTAAAGGCAAAGGTTTGGACATGAGTACCTTTGAGATGTTATCTTTTTATTTAAAAAAAAAAAAAAAAAAAAAGAGGGGCACCTGGGTGGCTCAGTGGGTTAAGCCTCTGCCTTCGGCTCAGGTCATGATCCCGGAGTCCTGGGATCGAGCCCCACATCGGGCTCTCTGCTCAGCGGGGAGCCTGCTTCTCCCTCTCTCTCTGCCTGCCTCTCTGCCTACTTGTGATCTGTCAAATAAATAAATAAATAAATAAATAAATAAATAAATAAAAAGAGAGAGAGAGAGAGTAGGGGGAGGGGCAGAGGGAAAGGAGACTAGCAGACTCCCTGCTGAGCAGGGGGCCCCTGACGGGGCTGGATCCCAGGACCCTGAGATCATGACCTGAGCCGAAACCAGAAGTCGTCTAGACACTCAACCGACTAAAGCCACCCAGGTCCCCAAGACAGTAGCTTTCTTTTAGCTGGCAGTTGGAATCCAGAGTATAGGATTATAATTTCTAAATTTCATGAAGATTCTTTTTAAATAACTTTGCTGGGACGTCTGGGTGGCTCAGTTGGTTAGGCGGCTGCCTTCGGCTCAGGTCATGATTCCAGAGACTTGGGATCAAGTCCCACATCAGGCTCCTTGCTCAGCAGGGAGCCTGCTTCTCCCTCTGCCTCTGCCTGCCACTCTGTCTGCCTGTGCTCACTCTCTCTGACAAATAAATAAATAAAATCTTTAAAAAAAAAAAAAAAACTTTGCTAAACGGCAATAAAAGAATGAATGGTAACTTAATTTACTGGTCTCCAGCCATAATTTACTGGCAGTAATTTGTGAGAATAAAAGCAGCACTTAATACCAAATGACTAAACGGGGTATGTTGCAATCCCACCTACAGTAGTGAGCTTATCTTCCTGGAAGAGGGAGGGTGAATGACTACAGGCCTCCCCGCCCATGGCACAGCTGCCATGTCCCCCGCTGAGCTGGTCTACAGAACATCCTGCCCTGTGCCCTCAATGAACATGGCAGCTCAGGCTTTGCCAGACTGGGCCTGGCTCTTTCTAGCTCTTTGTGTTTGGCATTGTTGTGAGATAACCACATGTCTGATATGGTTTAAGAAATAAGAGATGAGCTGGGGGGGCAAAGAATAATACAAAATGTAGTCCAAGAATTATCCTGTAACCTGTTGCAACTTTTCTGTAAAATTATTCCAAATTTTAAAAGTTCATTTAAGGGGCACCTGGGTGGCTCAGTGGTTTAAGGCCTCTACCTTCAGCTCGGGTCATGATCCCAGGGTCCTGGGATCGAGCCCCGCATCGGGCTCTCTGCTTAGCAGGGAGCCTGCTTCCTCCTCTCTCTCTCTCTCTGCCTGCCTCTCTGCCTATTTGTGATCTCTTCTGTCAGATAAATGAAAAAAATCTTTTAAAAAATAAATAAATAAATAAAAGTTCATTTAAGAGGGGCACCTGGGTGGCTCCGTCGGTTAAGCGCCTGCCTTTGGCTCAGGTCATGATCCCAGAGTCCTGGGATGAGCCCCATATCCGCCTCCCTGCTCAGCGGGAGGCCTGCTTCTCCCTCCCCCACTCTCCCTTCTTGTGTTCCCTCTCTCACTGTCATTCTCTCTGTCAAATAAATAAGTAAAATCTTAAAAAATAAAAAAAAGTTAATTTAAGAACTATTATTAACAGGACACCTGGGTGGCTCAGTCTATTGGGCTGCTGCCTTCGGCTCGGGTAGTGGTCCCAAGGTCCTGGGATCAAGTCCCTTATGGAGCTCCTTGCTCGGCGGGGAGCCTGCTTCTCTCTCTGCCTCTACCTGCCACTCTGCCTGCTTGTGCGCTCTCTCTCTGTCTCTCTGACAAATAAATAAAATCTTAAAAAAAAAAAAAAGAACTATTATTAACCTTGGTGTTTTGCACTTAATTTTCACAGCTACTACAAAATGTGAATATGATACTGTCAAGGGAGTCAGGGAGACAGCTCCGATGCTCCTGATGAAAGAAGCACTGGCCATTGGTCAGTATTGTGCACTCTTGCCCTGATCATTTCGAAATCTATAGCAAGTGTAGGAGGACCCAACACGAGTTTCATTATAGCCAAGTTAGAAATAAAATTGCAAGCATGGACCCTTGGGAGTGATGAGGACAAATGAGGGGGTGTCATGGATCCAGGCATGTGCCTGGCTTCTGAGCTGCCTCTTATTTCTGACACAAGTAACCTAGAGACTTTGAGGATCCTTCCATCCCTAAACTTCAATTTGATTGGCCTTAGAGTGGGGATAACACAAGGAGCTGCCTCAGAGAATTGTGGGAATTAAGGAATATAGGAAAATTGCTTGGTAGAGGACCTTCCATAGGACATGTTAGAGGGCCTTGGTGGGGGGTTTTAGCAAATAGTGGAGATTACTACTACTGTTCCCACCACTGAAGAAAGAAAACTTCACTGTAGAGCTTGTCTCTCCTAAAATAAAGTTCATAAAATAAAGTTCAGGTGCCCTCACCTTATAAACTCTTCAGGACCTTTCTGCATTTTTATATATGTGTGACTTGAGCAGTGTTATCAATGTTTTTGTAAATATTTCTATGTTTTTGTAAATAGTTCTATGTTTTTGTATTTCACTTAATCCCAACAACTTTTGCTTTAATAAAATGTTCTAAACATTGAAAAAAAAATCACCACTTCTTTATCTTTGTATTCTCTTGGTGCTTGACACATAGTTGATGCCCAACAAAAATGATGAATCTATTGAACAAATACAAGTAGCGGAAGTATTGGGGAAATTCAAAAATGATTTGAAAGAGGGGCACCTAGGTGGCCCAGGTCTTGATCTCAGGGCTGTGAGTTCAAGCCCCACATTAGGCTCTGTACTGGGCATGGAGCCTACTTTAAAAAAAAAAAAAAAAAAAAAAAAGTTTTAGAGTATAACTAATGAAGATTTCTGTTTAGTTTTGTTTTTTTTTTTTTAAGATTTTATTTATTTATTTGACAGGGAGACACACAGTGAGAGAGGGAACACAAGTAGGGGGAGTGGCAGAGGGAGGAGCAGGCTTCCCACAGAGCAGGGAGCCTGATGTGGGGCTTGATCCCAAAACTCTGGGATCATGACCTGAGCCTAAGGCAGCGGCTTAACAACTGAGCCACCCAGGCACTCTTCTAGTTTTGGGTTTTTTTTTTAACTTTTTAGATTTGATTTGCTTATTTGATAGAGGGAGAGAGAGAGAGAGCACAAGCAGAGGGAGTGGCAGGCAGAGAGAGAGGGAGAAGCAGGGACTTGATCTCAGGACCCTGGGATCATGACCTGAGCCAAAGGCAGAGCTTAAGCGACTGAGCCACCCAGGCACCCCTATGTTTACTTATTTATTAAAACCTCATTTAATTTATAGGAGCGAAGATCAATATTATCAGATAACATTTTATTTACTCTTGATTCATCTACAGAATACATCTAATATTATCCTTTGAGATATTTGATCTTAACTTTTTGTTGTCCCTTCATCCTTCAGGTTCTAATTACAGCCACCCCTTGACATAACTTTTGAACTATCTGGAAAAATACCGCCCAGGAAAAAAAAAATGATAAAATTTTTCCTAATGGTGAATAAACAAGGACAGACCCGACTTTCTAAATACTATGAACATGTGGAGATCAATAAGCGTACACTTCTGGAAACGGAAGTCATAAAGAGCTGTCTCTCCCGATCCAATGAACAAGTAAGTTTCTGGTTCTCTCTTTTATCTCCACATTCAACTTGGCAAGGGCAGATCTGTTATTACCGAGTCTCAAGGGCCATCATTTTCTTTGAACTACATTCTTTCAACAGCTATTAGGGAAAATAACAAATGAAGTGAAATGAAGACTGAAGCATAGCTCTCTTTTACATCCCCTTAAGGAAAATACAAACAAGGAAAACCAGGAAAAGCCTTGAGTTCTTATTCAAGTCCGGTATTTGTCTCAAATTTATTCCAGCTAATAGACATACCTTCTTTTTTTTCCATATGAATTTAGCCCTTATAACTCTGAGGGGTGTTCCCAGCAGGTAGCTCTCTTTAAGCCAAGAGATGAAAGTCAGATGATTGGTATAGAGGTAAGCACTTGAGATACATTTTGTGCCAGGGATACTGGCATGATTCTCATGTAGACCATAGTTTTTTCTGCTTATCATCTTGTAAACTTAACACCCACATAATCCGACAACTAGTGGTTAAAAAAAAAAACAAAAAACAAATTTTATTTGAACTTGTCTTGTTTTATGATGTAGATGGGGTATGTGGAAGTTAAAAATTCATATGACACAACAAATCTACCCATTCTGTCAAAATGGAGGTTAAACAAAATTATTAAAATAATAACAAATAGAGAGTTTAGGAACTGAGTCTATTTTTACAAAGAGGCTTAATTGGAGACGTACTTAATCTGGGTCCTGAACTTTGAATCTATTGGAAATCACTTAATAAACTGCAGCGAAATCAGAAAGCTTGTTTAAATCACCCATTAATTTTGCCAGTTCTCCATTTCATAGCATACGTAGAAAGGCCGCCTGTGGGAACCACTGCTAGGTCTTAAAATATTAAGGTACATCAGTGCTCAGAAGTTACATGTTGGAACCGTGTTTCCCTTGGCTCCTAAATTGATTTTCCAGTCTCAACATCTCAGAGTCCTCTTTGAATTACTGTTTGGGCCGGCTGTGGCACATACTGCTTCATGCAGTTGTCAAAGGGAAAGGGGAACTATTAAAGGGCTGTGCTAATAGACACATACTTTAAATAAAGATAAACTCAAGAAGCATTCCCGTTGAATCTTTCTGCAGAATGCAGGCACTGCACAGTTTCAAACACCATCTTCATGGATATGTTACCTTTTGAAATATATGCTTTGGAACGAATATATTGTGAGATATTTTTGAAGCATTCCGAATTCTTTTTTTAAAGATTTTATTTATTGAGAGAGAGAAAGCGAGAGAGGGAGAGGGTGAGAGAGCGATAGCGAAAGCGAGAGAGACAGAGAGAGAGAGAATGAGCTAAGGGGGAGGGGCAAAGGGAGAGGGAGGGGCAGACTCCCCCTGACCAGGGAGCCCCATGTGTGCACAATCCCAGGACCCTGGGATCATGACCTGAGCCGAAGGCAAACACTTAACTGAGTGAGCCTCCCAGGCGCCCCCTGAATTATTCTAGATTTTAAAAGGAACCCAGTGGGCTTTGGGATAATTAGGTACTGAACAATCTCAGCTTAGTTTTTATTTTATCCACAAAGGTGCATTGTTACTTTTTTTTTTTTTCAAACTCCTGAGAGGCTTTGAAAAATGTTCTTCAGTTCTTTCAGAGAGCTTGTGTTTCAGGCACCTGGGTGGCTCAGTTGGTTAAGCCTCTGCGTTCAGCTCCAGTCATGATCCCAGGGTCCTGGGATCGAGCCCCATATCATGCTTCTCCCTCTGCTGCTTCCCATGCTTGTGTGCTCTCTATCTGTTAAATAAATAAAATCTTAAAAAAAAAAAATAGGTTGTGTTTCCTTGAAAGATCTAACTAAGCAGAGATCGCACTGGCTCTACAGTGAGCCAAAAGCTGCAGAGTCATCCTGCATTTCTTACCTTTATCCTAATTTTAAATAAGAGCCTCAAATCCCTCCATTTTATAGATGGTCAAGTGCCTTAACCATGGAAGAAACTTCATAATTAACACATACAGCTTCAGGGGTGCCTGGGTAGCTCAGTGGGTTAAGCTTCTGCCTTCAGCTCAGGTCATGATCTCAGGGTCCTGGGATCGAGCCCCGCATCGGGCTCCCTGCTCAGCAGAGCCTGCCTCTCCCTCCCCCTCTGCCTGCCTCTCTGCCTACTTGTGATTTCTCTATCAAATAAATAAAATCTTAAAAAAAGAAAAGAAAAGAAAAAAAAACTTACAGCTTCATCTCCAGGTGCATCTGGGTGCCCAGGAGCAGTTACCCCAGTGCAAATAGCCATAGAGTTCATGTGCAGTCACATTTGGTCAAGCACACCCAGAAGCCCAAAGGAAGGGCAGCACTGTGCCTTAGGCTGCTTTCCAATTCCTGTCTACCCGGTGCCTTCCCAATATGCTTTGTACAATGGCTGTAGGAAAGATGAATGGGAAGGGAGTTATTCTAACCACCAGCCCATGGTGGTAAACTTGTTATTAATTCATAAGAAGCAATGTTTATGATGGGAGATTTTGTCTAGCATCTGCCCCCACAAAAGCCAAAACTTTAAATAATTTATAAAAGAGTCTACATGGATTCTTTTCATGGGTCTAGGAAAAAGAAATCAGGATTATTTTTGCATGTGTGTATGCTATATATATTTGGCTATTCATTCGCTATTAAATAGTACAAAACTAAATCTCTAATTGCTTCCCAAAGAGCCTAGGGGAGATGAAAAGAAGAAAATCTTCTTTGTCATGTTGACATCTTTTCATGTTGGAGGCAATTTAAAATTACTCAGTACCTTTGCCGGCTGATTTCCACACAGAGTAAAGCAAAGGAATGAGAAGGAATACAGGTGGGAATCCACGGGGATATTCCAAGCCTTTTTTCCTAGACCCTTCTCTGCCTCCCACTAGAGATGCTTCCAAGTAGTCCCACGAATATTGTGAGGAGGCAACCAACAGGCACCAACCAAAAGTGTGTAACATTTTAATATTGTATATTTCTAGGACAGTGTTAACCAGTACTAAAATCAGAACCTAGAAATTATGCAAGCCATTTTGAAGAAATCCATGCCAACCGTAGGAATTAATATCTAATTGTGTTTTATTTCTAGTGTTCTTTCATTGAATTTAAGGATTTTAAGCTGATATATCGACAGTATGCTGCTCTATTCATTGTGGTTGGAGTTAACGACACTGAGGTAAGATAACAGAGGAGCCTATGGAAAATGCAAGAAAATTAGGAATGACAGTCTGATTAAAAAAAATTTTTTTTAAAGATTCTATTTAGGGGTGCCTGGGTGGCTCAGTGGGTTAAGCCTCTGCTTTGGCTCAGGTCATGATCCCAGGGTCCTGGGATCGAGTCCCGCATCAAGCTCCCTGCTTGGCGGGGAGCCTGCTTCCCCTTCTCTCTCTGCCTGCTGCTTTGCGTATGTGTGATTTCTCTGTCAAATAAATAAATAAAATCTAAAAAAAAACCCAAAACATTCTACTTATCTGACAGAGAGAGAAAGAGCACAAGCAGGGGGAGCAACAGAGAGAGAGGAAGAAGCAGGCTCCCCACGAAGCAAGGAGCCTGACTTGGGACTCGATCCTAGGACCCTGGGATCATGACCCAAGCCAAAGGCAGACACTTAACCAACTGAGCCACCCAGGCACCCTGACAGTCTGACTTTTATTCCTCCTTAAATTGACATTTTCTTCCCTACTTGCCTATCTAAGAATTTTCTTGACTCTTAAAAGGATCTTGGTTTCTATCAAGGCCAGGGAAAGCTGTGTGAAAGAAAATATCTGGGATTTTTCTTGAATTAGATGAGCAGCTTGGGTAAACACAAAACCATAGAATGCTTTCCCCGACCCTAGGCAATACCAGGTTCTTGCTCTTGTTCTGTGTGGCTCAGTGGGGCAACTGAGACAGGGGTAGAGGCCAGTCAGATGTGGCATTAAATATAGGCTGACAGATCAGAAGCCAGAGCAAACTATAAATATGATTGTGTTAATAATGAATTTCCTCAGATTTAGTTCACCTTTCCAGAAACATCAGTCCCAGATCAATAGAACCTATGGCTATTGAATCCATGAAAAGTCATTTAAGATATAAGATACCTCAGAATTTCAGTTGATTGTTTTTTTATCCATGAACCAAACCTGGAGGTAGTTTCCCATCTTCCCAAATGGAAAAATGGTGGCATGAAGAACCAAAAACATTTTTTCAGCCAGTTGATGATAAAGTCAGGGAGCAGAGCTCAAAACCCTAAACACTAGACCCGATCTGGTTTCAGTCCAGTTACGTTCACTGGGGACTTAAAATCCTAGAGGTTAAGATTTTCTATTCTCTCTCTGTTGGTAAGCTTCTTTCAAACAAGTGAGTCCTAGAACTATTCTGAATATTTGTCAGAGTCTAATTACATACGGGCCATACTAAAACTAATTGTGCCCTTCCTTTTTTATTTCAGAACGAGATGGCCATTTATGAATTCATCCATAATTTTGTGGAAGTGTTAGATGAGTACTTCAGCCGAGTGGTAAGTCTAATGACTAAAAAATGGCTTTTGTCCTCCACCCAGTTTCCCAGAAATGGGTCTATATCAAGAACCTGTGTTCATACAGAGCTTTAATGTGTAAAAGTTAAAACTCAGATGATCCCACCTTTTCTTTACCTTTCCTTCTGGTTCATCCAAAGTGTTACAAAACACTGTGTGCCTTAGATCTTTATAAAGAACGAGTTCTACAAGCCTAAGAACCTCTTATGTCTTTCTTCTAATCAAGAGACTTTGTGTTTAACTTACTTTTTTTTTTTTTTTTAAAGATTTTATTTATTTATTTGACAGAGAGATCACAGGTAGGCAGAGAGGCAGGCAGAGAGAGAGGAGGAAGCAGGCTCCCTGCCGAGCAGAAAGCCCGATGCGGGGCTCGATCCCAGGACCCTGAGATCATGACCTGAGCCGAAGGCAGCGGCTTAACCCACTGAGCCACCCAGGCGCCCCGTGTTTAACTTACTTTTCATCTTTCTTTTTTTCTGTCTCCCTTCCTAAGGCAAGAGGAACCTTTTTAGTTTAGGAATTATTTCCATCCACACGTTTGCTTTGATGACCAAAACCACCTCCCCTTAAGGTATACATAAGTTCCTTTCCTACAGCCCCCTTCTTACAGATTTTATTTATTTATCTGAGACAGAGAGAGGGTGTGGATACAAGAGTGGGGAGAGGGGGCAGAGGGGGAGGGAGAGAATCTCAAGCAGACTCCCCTGAGAGTGGAGCCTGTCACGGGGCTCAATCTCGTGCCCCTGAAATCATGACCCAAGCCAAAACCAAGAGTAGAACGCTTAACTGAGGGGCTTCCCAACAGCCCCCTTTTTAAAAAACAAAGCAAAACCAAAACCCCAGCTATACTGAAATTGAATTTACATACCCCCAAACTCACCCATATAACATACACAGGTTTTAATATTTACACACTTGTGCAGACATCAGCAAAGTCAATTTTAGAATATTTCATAACCACCACGAAATCACTGTATCCTTAAGTACTTTGACTTAATATATTAGAGAAGATGCTTATTCCACCATTAATAATTTTATTCTTACCATGGTTCTCTTTATAAAGTTAATCACTCATCATGTAACATTAGTATACAAGTATTTTTGAAGAAAACTTATAAAAACAAAAGAACCCTAACAATGTAAAACAACAACAGCAGAATATTTTACAACCCCAAACAAACACCATTGCTATTAGCATTTCCCTCCCAACGATCTCGCTCCCTTGCTCCAGGCTCTGGGTAATCACCAATTTACTTTTTGTTCTATAGGCTTGCCTGTTCTAGATTTTTTATTTATATAGACTTGTACAATATGTGGTCTTTTATGACTTTATTTTTTTACTTAGCATGACATTTTCAAGATTCATCCATGTTATAGCATGTGTCAGTACTTCTTTCCTTTTTTTTTTTCCCCCCATGATGTCTGCAGCTTTCTTTGAATTGGTTATTAGGCCAGGAAGGAGGAGGGAGAGGAGAGGGAAGGAGAGGAGGAAGGGAGAGGGAAAGGGTAAGGACAAGGGTGGGGGGGAGGACAGGGGAAAAAGAAGAGGGGAAGGGAGAGGGGAAAGGGGAGGGGGAGAAACTTTTGTTTGAAATGTTGAATGTTTGACAACTTTCATAATAAAGATGTTGGGGTTGGGGGGAGTGGAGAAGGCAGCCAGAAAGGAGTGAAAGCAGGACCCTGGCCCAGAGGGGGTGCTTGGGAAAGCTGCTGCAGGTGAGAGGAGAGCCTGCCACCCTTCTCCTGGGGCCGGGGGCCTGAGGCCTGAGGCCTGGGCAAGGAGGGCCACCAGGGGACAGAGCAGGTATGCGCTGGACACCCAAATACAATTGGTAAAATGTGAGTAGGGTTCTGGGGAAAACACTGTTCTGGACAAAACCAAATTCCACCAGAGATCCTGACACTTATTTCAGAGATTAGCACTGTTTCCCTTCAGAATGACACAGGTATGGGAGGGGTTAGGAGCAGGACCCTGGAAGCAGAGAGCTCTCCAGAGCAGAACTCAGGAAACCTGCAAACCCTCAGATCTGGTCAGACGCAGTCCCCAGGTTAGGGTCAGTTCCGCCATGTCACACAAACACCAGAAGGAATGCCAGCCTGAGCCTAGTCTGGACAGGAGCCAGAGCCCCCCCCCCCCCCCCCCGAGCCTCCTTGGTGGGCCTGGGGCCCTGAGGACCCCACTCCATACAGGTCCATGCCATCCCACACCAGGAGGCCTGGCCTCTCCACTCAGGTCTGTGTCTTGGTTACTAAGTGCCCAGAGCAGTGACCTCATCAGCACAGAGAGAAGACCAGCCCCAGTTCTGCAGAAGCCAGAGTGGAAAGAGAAGAGGGGATCGGCACCAGCCAGTGGAAGGTGCTTGCAGGCACCCTACAAGTAGGGAAGAAGCTGAGACTCAGAGAGCAGGTATGGCCCTCATCACCTATTCCTGTACCACTGGTGAAATCCTGCAGGCAGAACAGGGCTCAGACAGACCCCAGATGGGAACCCACCAGAGTCCCTCTTCCTGGCTGTATGCCCTGAACAGGTCACCCAGCATCTCTGAGCCCAATGGCTGCTCTGTAAAACAGGCTTGCCTATAACATCCACATACAGAGGCCCATGGAGCAGCTGGTGAGCATGCATTTAGAGCAGTGCTTCCCACCTTGAGTTTATTTCCTGGCTGTGTCAATGTCCTATGGCCACTGTAACAGATGACCACAAACCAGGGGCTTACAGTGACAGAAGTTTATCCTCTCTCAGTTCTAGAAGCTCAAGGTGATGCTGGGTCACACTTCCTCTGAAGGCTCCAGGAGTTCTTAGGGGCCTGTGTTCCCAGGCCTGAAGCCGTATCCCTACAACCTCTGCCTGTCCACTCATGGCCTCTATTGTGTCTCTCCTCTTCCTCGCGGACACCTGTCATTGGATTGCAGGCCTACCCTAAATCCAAGCTGACCTTGTCTTGAAATCCTTAACTAATTACATCTGCAAAGACCCTAGTCCCAAATAAAGCCCCATTCTTCCCCCCCACCCACCCTTAAGATTTTTATTTTTTTTAAGTAATCTTTACACCCAATGTGGGGCTGGAACTCACGACCCTGAGATCAAAAGTCATAGGATCTACCAACTGAGCCAGTCAGGAGCCACAATAAAAGCCACTTTCTGGGGCGCCTGGGTGGCTCAGTGGGTTAAAGCCTCTGCCTTCGGCTCAGGTCGTGATCCCCGGGGTCCTGGGATGGAGCCCTGCATGGGCTCTCTGCTCCGCAGGGAGCCTGCTTCCTCCTCTCTCTCTCTCTCTGCCTGCCTCTCTGCCTGCTTGTGATCTCTGTCAAGTAAATAAATAAAATCTTAAAAAAAAAAAAAAAAGCCACTTTCTGAGGTTCTAGATGGATAAGAATGGGGGTGGGGGTAACTATATCATCTCCGAATTTCATTTCTGAACAATAAGGGACTCTTTAAAATATCTGTTAGAAAAAGGGGTCTGAGCCGGCCATGATCAGGAGGCAGGGAGAAGACGAAACTGACCCAGATAGATGTTTACTTAAATCTAGAAAGAAATACGGAGACATTTTAGCCCTTCTGAGGGAAAGACAGCAGGATGACTCTCCCATTAATAGTTCAAACTCTAAAAAGACACTTCCAACCACCCCAGGCAATGGGAGCGCAGGAGGCACGCTCCCCCTGGGCGTTGGTGGGCAGCCCTGCCGTGAGGGACGCCAGCCCCAGGGCCCAGTCTGGGATAGATCCGGCCCCGTTACCCTCTGAGCCCCACGGTGACACGGTGCAAGGCAGATGGAGCTCCTGCCCTCTCCATCCTAGGGGAAAAGCCACTTTTGAGAAACGGAGGGCAGGGGGGCTCGGGGTGCAAAGCCGTTCTCAGCGGTCCCGTGGGGAAGCACAACCCATTCACAGCACCTGAGCGGGGGGCGGTGGGAGCCGTTTGCCCGGCCGTGCGCCACGCGCCTTCACCGGGACGCGGAGAGCAGCGGCAGGCCTGCTCACGGAGCGGCTTACCTGAGGGGCCGGGAACAGCGGGGTCCCCCGCGGCCACCAGCGGCACACGCGTAAGGAGAGCCACCTGCAAACGCGTGAACTTTCCGCCCAAGGTGGTTCTTCTCCCTGAACTGACGCAGCACGTGAGATGGTTCCCGCTTGATAGGACGCGCTCGGGGCCCCTCACCTGGAGCCCCCGTCAGCTGGCTGCGGCCCGGAGATGAGGCTCGATGTCCCCGGGCAGGCGTCCTCAGATTCGGATCATTGGACCATACCGTGCCGGGGCAGAAGCTGGGCTTGGGGCGGGAACGGCAGGAGGGCCAGCCAATTATTTGGCAATAATTTTATTGCCAAATTATATTCTGCTAAGTGGTTATACCACATGTTGTTTACCTTTTCATTAGTTGATGGACATTTGGGTTAGTGATACCTTTTGGCTATTATGAGTAAGGCAGCTTGGAACGTTTGTATAAACATTCTTGTGTGGCATCATATTTTGTTTTCTTGGGTAGAATATACCTAGGAGTAGAACTGCTAGGTGATGTGGTAACTCCATGATTAACATTTTGATGCACTACGGAACTGTTTTTCCAGAGTGGCTGCATGGTATCAGTTCTCATCAGCAGTGTTTGAGGGTTCTAATCTCTCCATGTTCTTGGCAAAACTTTTTACTATGTCTTTCTGGTTATAGCCATTCTAGGGGGTATGAAGTAGTACAGGTGCCAGTTGTGGTTTTGATTTGCATTTCATTAATGGATAACAAATATTGAGCATCTTTTCATGTGTTTATTGGCCATTTGTGTATCTTCTTTGGAGAAATGTGTTTTCAAATCCTTTGTCCATTTTTTTCAGTTGCATTATTTATTTATTGATGAGTTGTAAGAGTTCTTTATATATTCTGAATACAGATATCTTTGAATTGATTGAGTAGAAAAATATCTTTGATTGAACTAATTGAATACAAGTACAAATACCTATCAGATATGATTTGAAAATATTTTCTCTCATTCAGTGAGAGAAATTTTCACTTTCCTGACAGTGTTCTTTGAATCATGATAGTTTGTTTGTTTGTTTTTTAAAGATTGTATTTATTTATTTGACAGACAGAGATTACAAGTAGGCAGAGAGGCAGGCCGGGGGGTGGGGAGCAGACTGTCCCACTGAGCAGAGAGCCCAACTCGAGTCTTGATCCCAGGACCCTAGGATCATGACCTGAGCCGAAGGCAGAGGCTTTGACCCACTGAGCCACCCAGGCGCCCCTCCAATATTCTTTTAAAAAAGAATCAGTGAAGATGTTTTACTCTGCTCCCGTAGGCCTTCCTGAGCCTTGGTTAGACATTCTTGAGAGGTAGTAGTAGCACAAACTGAGTTTTCAAAGTTGTTTTGGTTCTTTTGTTTTGCTTTTAAATAAAAAGGATTTTTGTTGTTGTTGTTATTTTGCTTTTAAATAAAAGGATTAGGAGGGAACTATTTCAAGCTGCTTTTTCCTGAGACAGTGAGTGGAATCTGGTCTATCGTTAGTAATATTGAGTGCACCGAAATCTACTAAGGACAAAACTCATGTTAAGAAGTTATATCTTGAAGGGCGCCTGGGTGGCTCACTCGTTTAAGCATCTACCTTTGGCTCAGGTCATGATCCGGGGGTCCTAGGATTGAGCCCCACATCAGGCTCCCTCCTCAATGGGAAGCCTGCTCTCCCTTTCTCTCTGCCACTCCTTCTGCTTGTACTCTCTCCCACTTTCTCTCTGTCAAATAAATAAGTAAAATCTTTGGGGGAAAAAAAAAAAGAAGTTATATCTTCAGCCTAAGTCCTAATACATGAAGTAAAGTAAAATTTGGCACACTCCTTCTGCATGGGACCATCCACTAGCATGTCTTCATTGCTTTAGTGCAATGCTTCTCCAAGTGTGGTTCCTGGACCAGCAATATAAACATCACCTGGGAACTTGTTAAAAATCCAAATTGTGGGCCCATCCCAGACTACTGGATCAGAAAGTCTGAGTGGAGGTTCAGTAGTCTGTGTTTTAACAAGCCTTGTGGATGATTTGGATGTGTACTTAGATCGAATACCCACTACTTAATGCATGAGGAAAGCTAGGAAGCTGCCCTGTGGCCTGAGTGATGGTTGTGTATCTCGCTAGGATGGAATTAGTGCCCTCTGAAGCTGGAAGAGGTGGGGGAGTCAGGCCATTCCAGAGACTGGCCTTGAGGGGCCAGGGGACAGTAAGGCTGGCTTTAAACTCCATCTTTGTATTAATAGCTTGGAGAGAGTACCACAAGTCAGCACTGTCCAGTAGAATATTCTGTCACCACAGAAATGTTCTGTACCTGTACCATCCAGTGCAGTAGGCACTAGCTACATGTGGTTTTTTCAAAACTGGAAACCTGATTAGTATAAAGGAATTTATACTAGTATATATTAGTATAGAGGAATGAGGAATTTAATCTCAATTCATTCGATTCACCAAATGATGCTGGTGGTCATCGTATTAGACAGTACAGCTCTGGCTCCTGCTTAATCACAGGGACTGCTCTCTTAAGACAGACTGGTTTGCAAGTCAGGGTCTGTGATTCAGAGCTGGACATGATTAGCCATTTTAAAGGAATACCTATCAAGAAAAATACCACTTCCCAAAAAAGCAATATTTTAAACCTGGGATAATCATGAGTGAGTACAAGCATTACCAGTGCTAAGATTTTTTTTTTTAAAGATTTTATTTATTTATTTGACAGACAGAGATCACAAGTAGGCTGAGAGGCAGGCAGAGAGAGAGAGAGGAGGAAGCAGGCTCCCTGCCGAGCAGAGAGCCCGACGCGGGGCTCGATCCCAGGATCCTGGGATCATGACCTGAGTCGAAGGCAGAGGCTTTAACCCACTGAGCCACCCAGGTGCCCCCAGTGCTAAGATTTTTAAAATTATTATTATATTTGGTGACTGAGAATAAATAGCTGGTTGTTGAATTCTTGCTGTAATTCTGGGGAGAGAGTCAGTGACCACATAAACCACAGAAATAAAGATTAGAATTTAATTTAAACTAGTAACTACACAGGACTCCAACAGTACTGTGAGATGGCTCCATTTAGGATCACAGTAGCAAAAAGAAGAGACAAGAGGAGGGAAGAGAGTACTATGGGCAAGAAAATAGAATCTGTCCCACTCAGAGGATGCCTTGTCATCTAAGACTTATTTTGGGGTTAGTGAGTTTTAAACATTCTTTCTGAGACTATTTTTAATCTTAGTTTCCAAATCTTAAATTTGGAGATCAGTCTCATGCTGTCTGGGCTGAAAGAAGCATCTCAAGATCACATTTCAAAACAAAAAGCCAACCCAGTTAGCTTCCCTGGGGGCCATTTCACAAGAGAGGACCGCTGCTATTGAGGGTGGGGTCGTCACTGCTTCACTTGACACATCTTGAGTCCTTTCAATTATGAATTTAACTCTGTTTACTATTTCTCCCTCTATGATTTTTTTAATGCTGTAAACATCTCCAATCATTGAAAACAATTAAAAACACATATAAGCAAAATGAAAGGGGAGAAGATCATGAGTAAGCCCATGACTTACCGACACATTCTATTAGGTTTATTTCTTTTTAGACTCCATGTATCTGTCTGTATCTAACTATGTCTGCATATTTATCTACATGTACATATATCCTTGGGATAATACTGTATATGTCATGTTATCACTTGCTTTTTTACTTAACAGGGTAGTACTTACATACCTATAGCCTCATTTGTGGATCTGCAATAATTGATTTAAGTAGTCCCCCCTTGATAGATTCGTAGCTTGTTTTCAGTGATTTACTTCTATAAACATTACCCTGAATATCCTATCACACATTGTTGTGCTGTTACCTAATTATTTCCTCAGGATAAATTTACAGAAGTACAATTGATGGATTCAAAGGGCATGCATATTATTAAGGTTTTTGATACATGTATCAAATGAGTTATCATCTGTAAAGGCTGAAGTAGTCTATTTCCTCTATGTTCGAAGAATGAATTGTTCTTGTTGGCAAAATTCCCCCAGACCACAACCTTTTTTTTTTTTTTTTTTTTTAAGAAGCACCGTCCAGGGGGTGCCTGGGTGGCACAGTGGATTAAGCATCTGACTCTTGGTTTTGGCTCAGGTCGTGATCTCAGGGTCATGAGATCAAGTCCGCATCAGGCTCCACACTCAGTGCAGAGTCTGCTTGAGACTCTCTCCCTCTGCCCCTCCCCCACTCATGTGTACACACGCGTACGTGTGCTCTCTCTCTCTCATAAATAAATCTCAAATAAATAGATAAATAGATAAATAGATAGATAGCACAGTCCTCGACCAGAGCCTTCCTGCTCAGCTTTGTATGGCCAGAGCCGTTTCCCCAACCTGCTCCCAAACTTGCGGCCAGAGCATCTGCTAGCTCTGCTAAGCGCATGTGGCCCAGTGTCTCATTCTCATCCTTGTACTTTTTTCTCTTTTCCAGAGTGAACTAGATGTATCCTTTTTCAAAGCTGTGAGCCAGGTTTTCCTCAGTACTTGGCAAAGCACAGGCTAGTCCCAACCAGGTAAGTGCCACGGGCCAGGAAGAGGATGCAGCAGAATCCAGAACCCAGAATGCTAATTATCCATCAACAGTCAGTGGTGCAGGAGCTTTGCAGAAACACCCTTTTCTTTTTTTCACCCTTTGCCCTTTTTCACAAAGATGATTCTTATATGTTTCAGACAGGGCAATGCTGTGATCGTAGTTGATAATAACTGGTCTAACAATGTAACTTCTTTTAAGTATATAGAATAGACCTTTACAGAATTTGAGTAACACAGCTAGAAAGTCCTTGGTCCTCCTAGAGGATGGATTTTCATGGCTCCAGGTCTAAATCTCCAGAAGTCTCTCACATCATCAGAATAAAGCCTTCAGTGATGATACACTGGAGGGTTAAATAATTGCCTGGCTTGTATACATTTACTTTAATAGCAGAGAAAGCTCTATTTTTCTTTTCTTTCTTAATCCTTTTATTTATTTATTTATTTTAAACAGATTTTATTTATTTATTTGACAGAGAGATCACAAGTAGGCAGAGAGGCAGGCAGAGAGAGAGGGGGAAGCAGGCTCCCTGTGAAGAAGAGAGCCTGATGGGGGGGCTCCATCCCAGGACCCTGGGATCATGACCTGAGCCGAAGGCAGAGGCTCAACCCACTGAGCCACCCAGGCACCCTTTCTTAACCCTTTTAAATCAAAGTATGCAAGGTCCCCCCGCCCCCGCACCCCGCCCCAAACAGTTTTTGCTTCAAATACTGTAGGCCTGTGGATTTTGGCAGGGGCCTCTGGGTTTTTCATGAATGCTCTGGAGGCAAGTTGAATTTTAAGTTAATTTTTACTTCAAAAATCTGCTTGAAAGCAATAATGAAAGAGTCCTTTGTGAAAACATCTGGCTTAAGTCTAAAATAGTAACAAATATAACAAATACATTATAACAGGTTTCTATAGACATATATATACATTAGACATCAGTACATCTGGGGGAAAGGGCCATTTAGCTTTTACTCTTGATAGAAAATGTCATCACATTGATAAACTCCGTTTCCAGGCTGTATCTGGCAGCCTCTTTAAATTAACTGGGAAAATCTGAGTGCCCTCTAGTGGTGAGTGACCTAAATCTATGATCCCTTTGACCTAGGACGTCCAAGTCTGTATATCAAGGGGTATTTTTATTCAGCATGTTATATTCCATTTTAACTAAACCTTTTAAAGCAATTCAGAATAGATCTCCTCTTCTTGTACAGGAGAATAAGAAAAATGCCTTTGGACTTAAAAAGTCATCAGGAAGATAGGAAAAGCTGTTAGATACTTCACCAGGAGTACAGAAACCCAAATTCTGCTTTTGAACCTGCCACAAACTGTAGGCGTTGGACAAGACGCATAAACCCTTCATCTCAAAATAATAGGATTAGGCTAGAAGAGCTTTAACACCCTCTCAGCCTTAATATTTGATGTTGCCATGACTCTAGGTAACTGAGCTGAGTTACCTTACACCTAGAACAGGAAAAGAGACTCTAACTAGTCTAGAAGTTCAGAGAAGCAGATATAACAGGGTATGTATTATAGCTGAACTAGTTGTATTGATGTATCTTACATATTGATTAAATGTTTATTAGAAGTAGAGACAGGGGGCGCCTGGGTGGCTTAGTGGGTTAAAGCCTCTGCCTTCGGCTCAGGTCATGATCTCCGGGTCCTGCCTGCTTCCTCCCCTCTCTCTCTCTGCCTGCCTCTCTGCCTACTTTTGATCTCTCTCTCTCTGTCAAATGAATAAAATCTTAAAAAAAAAAAAAAAAGTAGAGACGGGCTTGTCTTTAGAGCCCTCTCGTGTATAGCATAGGTCCAAAATCATGATCTCTAGCATTCTTTTTTTTTTTTAAGGTTTTTAAGTAATCTCCACACCCAGCGTGGGACTCAAACTCACAACAGGAGTCCCATGCTCTTCAGACTGAGCCAGCCAGATGTCCTGAGCTCCAGCTTTCTTATTCAAATTTAATTTCCACACCAAGGCACACAGTTTGTACCTTCTCCCTTTATTTTACTTAGTTTCATTTTTGCCTTCCCTTCCTATTTTTCTTCTAACTCAATTTTTTTAATTGAAGTACAATTAACAAACTGTGTTAGTTTCAGGTGTACCTCTGACTAATTTGCATATTTACTGTCCTTCGAAATTACTTAGGTGTATCCACCTGACAGATTAGGAATTTTGCACCATTTAGAGAAGGGAACTGAATCTGCCCAGAGCTGGAAGTGTAAGCCTTTGCTCAAGGCATAGTTTCACATAGACCTCCAGTGGCCTAAAAGTGAAGCAGGTAGCCGGGCAGGTAGGCTATGGGGTACCCTCTCTTCTATTAACATTCTTAAACGGTTTCCACCCTTAGCCATCTGAAAACAATCCAATTAAAACCCACGCCTTTACTCTGCCTCATACATAGTTCTTTCTATCACATGTCTGGGAAGGACCTCTCCACACCAATTTCATAACAGTAAGATGAGAGCCTTTTAGAGGTGCAGCCTCAGTTTCCTGCCCCCTCTGTGTAGGGCCGAAGATGCTCCACATCACTGCCCTGGGAGCATGACCCCAGCATTGCTGAGCAGCTAACATTGGTCAGGGCTGCTTGGCCAGGAAAGCTTCCTTCAGCCATGAAAGTCTGAAAACAGGCAGCTGATAGAATTGTAACCTAGAGCTGGTTCTCCCAACACTCACAACACCTATCTTTGTGTTTGCTCAGGCTTCAGAAAGCCTCCCTTGTCCACCCACATGGAATAGACGCGCTTTAAGGCTTGGCTTTGGTGCAGCCCCAGGAAGATGGAAGGCAAAACCCTGTAGAATTCCCAAGAAGTCCTTTACTTGCCATCTTTTTCTCCAGAAGCTTCACTCCCCTGAAGCGTTCTAAGAATGGGGCAGCTTTCCAGAGTCCACGTGATTAAACTTTGAGAAATAAAATGAACCATTTATATGCAAGTGGTTAGAAGGGGCTTATTCTACTGTTAGTAAGACCTACATCACAGAACAAGACAGATGGCATTTTAAAAAGAAATGACCTGGGACGCCTGGGTGGCTCAGTTGGTTAAGTGTCTGACTCTTAGTTTCAGCTCAGGTCATGATGTTAGGTTTCTGGGATCGAGCCCTGAGCCCCACATTGCACTGGGCTCTGCACTGAGCAGGGAGTCTGCTTCCCATCTCTCTCTCACTCTGCCCCTCCCCTGGCACTCTTGCTCTCTCTCTCTCTAGAATAAATAAATAAATCTAAAGAAAGAAAGAGAGAGAGGGAGGGAGGGGGGCGGGAAAGAAGGGAGGGAGGAAGAAAGGAAGGAAGGAAAGGAGAGAGGAATGACTCAAGTACAAGAAATTAGGACAGAAATTCTGGCTTCTTGAAAACGCTTCTACTAAGTGGCAACTCGGTGTTGCAGTTGGTGTCAGGTGGGGCAGACCCTTGGGGCCGGGCGTGTCAGTGACCTAAATCATTCATCTGCCGTGCATAAGTTCCTGCACACTCTACACATTCTCCTTTACCCACTGGGCTGAAATGTGGCGTGAGGACTCCTGAGGCCCTGCTTCTATAGAGAAAGTTTGCCCTAGTACATCCTTTAGTAGACTTAAGATTTCAAGTTCTGGGGGCTCCTGGCTGGCTCAGTCGGTAGAGCATGGGACTCTTGATCTTGAGATCATGAGTTTGAGCCCCGTGTTGGGGAGTAGATTGTACTTAAAATAATAATTTTTTAAAATCTAAAAAAAGCCCAGGGGGCGCCTGGGTGGCTTAGTGGTTTGAGTCTCTGCTTTCGGTTCAGGTCATGGTCTCAGAGTCCTAGGATCAAGCCCCGTGTTGGGCTCTCTGCTCAGCGGGGAGCCTGCTTCCCACCCCACCCCCCGCCTGCCTCTCTGCCTACTTGTGATCTCTGTCAAATAAATAAATAAAATCTTAAAAATAAATAAAAAATTTAAAAACCCAGAGACTTCAAATTCCATGAATTAAAATGGTTTTTAGGAATCAACTAGTGAGCTTCCCAAAATGTATGTGTTCAGTTCTTTAACCCCAGATTTGCTGAATTCTCCAGACAATTCATAATTCAAAGGCACTGTCTCCACCCCCTCTGGTAAATAGGGGAATGGCGCCCGTGAAAGGTGCTATGGGGGAGATATCCATCTCCTCCTCAGTTCAGGGCACACCTACTAATGTATGAATGTATAGAAAACCTTAACTACGTTTTTGGTATTTGGTGCCTTTAAAGTGGCTTAAAGACTCAGTTTATTTGGGCTAGAGTGGAATCCAGCAATACTATGTTTAGATTTGGACACTCAGGATCCCTTTCCTGGGCCATGGGCCTTAGGGACCCCCACCTGGCTTTCCTTCAGCAGCATCCCTCTCCATGGGATGAAGATGCTTATCCAGAGCCTGCAGGGCCCCAGTCTACTTCTTGACCACCTCCAGCTACCTGGTCCCCCGAACTCATGGGGTGCCCATATACCAGGGCCTGTTGCTAGGTAGGGATTGTACAGACCTCTCCCCATGACTGGGGACAGGAATGACAGAGAGCCTGGGATGGTAACCCACATACACACATGGGGAAAAATAATGAGGAGCAGGCTGGAACTCCTCTTTATATTCCATAGCCACCTACCCCACAAATATAGGGTAGGCCTAGAATCCAGAATGTTTTCTCTGATTCCAAAATCATTTTTTTAAAGCTTTTATTTATTTATTTGCCTGAGAGAGGCCGTGAGCAGGAAGGAGGGGCAGAGGGAGAAGCAGGCACCCCACTGAGCAGGGAGCCCCATGCCGGACTCAGTCCCAGTACCATGGGATCATGACCTGAGCCAAAAGGAGTCACGTAACCACCTGAGCCATCCCGGCATCTCCCAAAATCTTTTAAATAGATTCTTTAGGACATTCTTTTAAAATATTCTAGAATTCTTTTAAAACATTCATTTAAAACATTCCAGAAATCTTTTAAATAGATTCTTTAGAACATAAATAGAATCTTTAGAACATTCATGTTTTCATTTTCTAAGTCCTTAAAACCCAAAAGCCTGAGCAATTAATTCTAGAACGTTAAAGCTTACATGGGTGATGTGGAAGTACCTCTTTATTGTAGTTGAAGATGGGGGAGAAGGAAGGGCCTCTGTTGCTGCTTGCCCTCTGTGACTCAGCTAGCTGTCTTCCATGGTGCTCTCTGGAGGGACAGAGGCACCCAGGCAACAGTATTCAGCACCACTGAGATTTGCACTCAGGCCCTGAGCAGGACCCAGAGCCCACTGTGGAGCATCAGCCTCTCCTTCTGTCATTACTTTCCTAAAATCCCAAATACCTTAAGGTCCAGAAACCAGAATAGGTCTTCTCTGAATAGGAGCTAACTTCACACTGACTTAATGAGAAATCACCAAAGTACTTGTTCGACTAGGGGCTAGGGAAATACTGGCAAGAAGAACAAAGAATCTCTCCAAGGAAGCCATCCAACACTAAAGCAGTAGCTTCTAAATAAACTGAAATTGTCTCCATGTTCTCTCAGAAAGGTTACGATAATTAAGTCATTACCAAAGGATTTCTTATGAGGTATGATGGAATACCTCATGGAATTGCTGAGGTAATCATAGCAATGACTTGATAATGTCAGGTAGAAGTAAACTAGCTCCCCTCTCCCTGACGGTTACTTTTAGAGTCCTAGGATTTGAGTACTTTGGAGCTAGAAGAAAACTCTACCATCATCAGGTTAAAAACCTCATTTTTTAGATGAAAAGCCTGAAGCCCAAAGGGGTTCTATGACTGTCCTAAGTGACAGAGGTAGTTTGGGGCAGAACTGGTACCAGTCTCTGGGTTTCCAGGGCTATAAAATTAGATATAGGGGTACCTGGGTGGCTCAGAGGTTAAGTGTCTGCCTTTCGCTCAGGTCATGATCCCAGGGTCCTGGGATCGAGCCCCACATTGGAATCCCTGCTCAGCAGGCAGCCTGCTTCTCTCTTCTGCCTGCTGCTCCCCTTGTTTCTGCTCTCTGTCAAAGAAATAAATAAAATCTTCAAAAAATAATAAGATTAAATTTGACACATTTTTTTAAAAAAGGTGTTATCTGGAGTAGATTGTGGCAATTTAGTTCCTAACAAAACATTTGTAAAGTGCCTGTCCCTGTGCTCTCTTGGTGTTGTCAAAATTATTCCTAAAGTAGGAAAGAAGTTTTGAAGAAACATTAGAAAAGGAGGCGTCAGATATGATGAGAGTATCTGAATGTCTTAATAAGCATACTCTACAAAAGTGGAGTTCACATATCGTCTAATTTCTTTTTTTCTTTTTTTTTTTTAAAGATTTTATTTATTTGACAGAGAGAAATCACAAGTAGGCAGAGAGGCAGGCAGAGAGAGAGGAGGAAGCAGGCTCCCTGCTGAGCAGAAAGCCCGATGTGGGGCTTGAACCCAGGACCTGGGATCATGACCTGAGCCGAAGGCAGCGGCTTAACCCACTGAGCCACCCAGGCGCCCCTAATTTCTTTTTTTCAAATAGGCTCCACTCCCATCGTGGACCCCAGTGCAGGGCTTGAACTCATGACCCTGAGATCAAGACCTGAGCTGAGATCAAGAGTCGACACCCAACCAACTAAGCCACCCCTGCATGTAGTAATTTCTGAACACCTTTTTCTGAGAGCAGGGCTGCAAGGGGTGAGAGCTGGCCCATGTAGCTTGTCCAGTCTTTGGGAAGGGCAGGTACTGAGAAGCAAGGGGGCCAAAACCATCTCAGGATAACTTCAGTCAGTGCTGTCAAGAGTGAAGAGTCTCAAAATTATGAACAGTCCCTGAGGGAGTCAGCCATTTACCTGGGAAAGGGATGTTAAAGTTCTAGGTTGAACAGTTCTGCCTTCCGGGCTTCTCTGATTCTCACTGGCCTTTGCTGTCTTGGTTATTTCCTTGAACTATGTCCTGTAGATGCCATATGCATCTGCTCCTACCCCTTCCTACCAGGTCCCTCTGCCTTACCCCTGCTCCTTTCGCTCCATGCTTCCAAGTTCTGTTTTTTTTACTCAGGAATGGTGACAGCCAAGTCAGGAGGCACAACAGAGTTTAGGAGATACAACAGAGAAAGTGACAGGCTCACCTGACCCAATGCTTTCATAATTATTTCACTTCATTATATTTTATAATGCTTTCATAAATATAGATTTAGTTTACATAAAAACTTTAAAAAAGTTACACCTGACTGTCTTATTGCTCTCAGAATATGAATGGACCTTTAAGGAAAAACCCATTAAAAAAAAAAAAGATTAACTCCTTTTCGGTGACCTCATTAAGAAGGGACAATACCAAGCCTAAAAGTGGACAGCAGACTATCTTACAAGGAGAGTATACCAAGGACCGTGCACAGTCTTCATGAGAATAGTCTTCTATATAGGAGTATTCAATTTTCTGTGGGAAATGTGAACACAAAGTAGATAAACACAGTTTATCTAATTTCATGGCAAATTTTATTAATTAAAGTATAAATACAAGAGCAAGTTTTTCCCCACCCCACTTAGTTTATCAAGAACTTTGCTTAGGTAGGATCTTAAAAAAAGAAAAATCAAAAAAGAAGACGAGGGACCTGAGACCAAAATCTTGAGTTAGAGATTTTAGTTTCTAGGCTGGGCTCTGCCTGCCAGTTGCTTTTCAGATCCCATTCAAATGTATGCTGCTCAATTTTCTCTTATTAAAGGATAAGTAGACCACCACAATGGTATTAAAATACCATACTGGGGGCACCTGGGTGGCTCAGTGGGTTAAGCCGCTGACTTCGGCTCAGGTCATGATCTCAGGGTCCTGGGATCGAGCCCCGCATCGGGCTCTCTGCTCAGCAGGGAGCCTGCTTCCTCCTCTCTCTCTGCCTGCCTCTCTGCCTGCTTGTGCTCTCTCTCTGTCAAATAAAAAAAAAAAAAAAAAAAAAAAAAATCTTTAAAATACCATACTGAAAAAGTGACTTATGATCCAGAGACCAAAATGCCAATATAGGAACCAGAAACATTTCAAGCTCTTTAATTAAAAGATTGGTTTCAAGTGGCACTAATATTTAATTATATTAATTTATATTATTTATATATATTTGTTATATTTATATTAATAATATTTAATTAAAAGATTGGTTTCAAGTGGCACTAATATTACTGGGGTCCTAAGATGTTCAGCTTCAATCCACATATTACGTAGCAATTCAGAAAGGCTCTTGGGTTTCGGGATTGAGAGAAAATGGGGTTTTCTGATTCTGCTTTTCGGGAGGCTATCTGTAGTTCATATCAATTCCAACTTTAGGGTGCCCAAGTTGCCTTAAGGATCTTTAAGTCAGTCAAGTTCAGTATAACCCAGAGGTTATTGAAATGGTCATTCTCAGCTTACCATATTAACAGACCAATAGCCTGGACCTTTCTTGCTTCATTCTATTCCAGATGTCAGGGTTGAAGCATGTTTGCCTATTTACTGCCATGGGGCTTTGCCTGGGCATCTTTTTGGTCCCTGACATGTAACCCAAATGCCATTACTATTGTATAAGTTGTTTATAAACCAAATCAGGATGTAAACAACAGCTAGATTCTTATTTTAAAGGAGTCACATGATTCCAGGGGGGGGAATCAGCTTTCAGGAGTTTGTCTCACATTGGATTTGGTCTGTGGTTTCCCATTATAATGCCAGAAAGCTACATGGTTATTAAGGGTTTGAATCAGCTACTCAGGCAGTCACATGCCCACAGTCAAGAATGACCTCACTGAGCAACTCATGTTTCTAAGATGTTAGGAAATTCAGACTTGCTGAAAGACCGTGTCCTTACAGTGTGAGGATGTCAGTGGTTGATATGATTTAGTAGCACATTCTAATCTGAATTTCAAAACAGTTGGTCTCTTGCTCAAGGGGACACCCGAATTTTAGATCATGTACTTGCCACAGTCTTCAGAGTAGCTTAATCCCTGAACCAGTTCAAATAGATTAAAATTAGATCTCCTTCTCTCTCCAAGAAAATCATCTTAGATGAGTTGGCATTTTCAACACACTAAGGCTTTCATTGCCCTTAGTGAATAAGACAGGGGATTCTGCCTTAGTGAATATGACGGGGGGGTTCTGCAGGCCAGTTTCACGTAGCCACATATGCTCCCCAGCTCCTCTTCTTTGTACCAAGCTGACATTCGCACTTTGTTTGGCTTCTGAGTTCTGGCTTCTGGGTCTGATTGAGCCTAATATTCTAGTCCCATCTGGTCATGGACAAAGCAATCATCTATATAATTGGAAGACATTATTAATAGGTGTATCAGAGTAAAGCTTTTTTTTTTTTTTTTTTCTTTTCTGGGTCATTTAAGGACAGTTCCCATGGGCTCCTGAAAAAGTTTATTCTGCTAGAGGACTATTTGCACAGAGCTTAATGAGATATTAATGCAGAGCCTAATAGAAAACTAAAAGTCATTCACAGGGTTGTCTCATTTTCTACACCTCATATTTCACTAAACAAACCCAATACAGACTTGAACGTCTGAAATAATTGGAAAAAAAAAGGTGGTAATGATTCACTTTACAAAGATTCACTAATTATGAACTTCCCTAGTGCATTTAAGTCACTCATTTGTGGAAGTTTGTGTATTTGAAACAATCTGTTTCAATCAGCTGTTGTTGTTTTTAAACAGACCAGGATCATGTTCTTTACATAGAAATGGAAATAAGTTATTAAAGGGTAGAATTCAGAATTACTCAATGTTGTTATCATCTCATTCTAGTTCCCTTTCTCCTTTCACAAAAGAAAACTTCTCTGAAGGGGCTCCTGGGGCGGGGGGAGGGAGGAAGAATTCGGCTCTTTACAGTTAGCTAGACCTCATAGGCTAACATTTTCATCTTCCTCCATGCCCTATACTGACTTTCCACTAGCAACATCAGTACCCTGATGTGGCTTTATAATTCTCAAACGAGTATTTTTAGAACTGTTCATTCATACAAGATAACTCTCTTGAATTTCAGAATTTTTATCTACTTGGGAATTAGTCAGCATTGCCTTGCTTTCTTCATTCATATCTACTCGTGATTATTTTTTTCTTTAGTCTGAGAGAAAAGATAGCTTAAGACGTGAGGTTTTGTGAAGTCATTTGGTTTGGGGTGGATGTTTGAGGGCTAAGGGATGGGTATACTCAGTAGCTCCAGGCCCCTCCTGAGAAGTCTGGAAGTAGAACAATTGAGCCAAAGCTGTGGGCTTAAATTCCAGCTCTGGCAATTATCAGCCATGGGACTTTGGACAATGGCTTTGAGCCTATGTGCTCCCGTGTAAAATTAGGACAATATGTAACATTTATATCGTAGGGTTGTAGAGAAGACTGAAAAATTATGTAAAACACTCAACACAATGCCTGGAACATGGTGGCTATTACTGTTGATGTTATTAGTGTCTGGGACGACAACACTGTTCTTGTCAGGTCATGCCCTTGCCACTGTTACTTGCTTTGTTCTCTAGTTCTTAGAGTCACTTTCCCTCTGGCTAAAAGGTGTAGTAGCTATTCTATTTCTGTACCTATTGGCCAGTTAGCTTAACCAAGGTGAAACTAGGTGTGTATGTGTATGTGAAGGTAATAATTTCCAACATGGACACCAATCTTAAATCTAATTTCAGAAGTTCTGTCTAAAAAAAAAAAACACCAAATACACTTCATGCTTAGACAAATTTATATGGGAGAAATGATAGGCTAAGTCATAAGTTATTACTGTTACACGTTAACATTTTTTGGTAATTCAAACTAATTTCCTTAATATGAATTTAGATAATGTTTAATTTGGATAAAGTGCACATCATTTTGGATGAGATGGTGTTAAATGGCTGCATTGTGGAAACAAATCGAGCAAGAATTCTTGCCCCTCTACTCATTCTTGATAAAATGTCAGAAAGCTGAATGATAGAAGGCTCTACCAGACATCAACCTGTAAAAATGGGAATACCTCTCTACATCTGTAGCCCAAAAAATGTGGAAGACTGCACATTGCAAAAGGGGGTGTCCTTCCAAAGACATTTTAAATAGGTGTTTTCCATAGTTCCTAAATGGAAAACAAAGCTGTATTTTAAAATATGGTCTACAAAGAAAAATTTTCTCTGAACTAAGAGATGAGTTTTATTTTCTAAACATAAGCATTTTTTCCCCACCTGTTCAAATTTTTTTGAGTTCTGAAGGTAACTTTTTCGTTCTCTGCTTCCCTATGCACGTTTAATTCAGGATTAGCAGCATGGGAAGAACATGAGACAACTATCAGCCAATAAAATTTTAAACACACATAATACTTTGAATGTTTTCTGAATGCTCTTTTTCCTTAAAATGTTTTAAGTCAAAACTTTACAGGGGCACCTGGGTGGCTCAGTGGGTTAAGGCCTCTGCCTTCGGCTCAGGTCATGATCCCAGGGTCCTGGGATCGAGCCCCGCGTCGGGCTCTCTGCTCCGCACGGAGCCTGCTCCTCCCCTCTCTCTCTGCCTGCCTCTCTGCCTACTTGTGATCTCTGCCTGTTAAATAAATAAATAAAAATCTTTAAAAAAAAAACAAAAAACTTTACAAAATTGTGTAACTAATAAAAATTGAGAATTAAATTTTATTTACCAGTTTCTAAAAAGCCTGATAACCATATTATTTGCACTTGGCAATTAAAATGTCATCATGTAATTAATTCACTTATAATGTTACTACCAAAAATGAATGGTTACACATTAAAAGAGCGGTCTTACAACCATCCTTTAGGCCATGTTGTAAATGGTTTGTCTTATTAGTAAACTTATCTGTAAGTGAAATTTACTTTAGTTCAAAGTCTAAAAATACAATGTAAGAGAATATCTCTTTTGAGGTTGCCATGATATGAACCCTTCTCCCCTGCCTCCCTAACTCATTCCTTCGACCCCTTCTCTTGGAATGTCCTGAAGCAAAGAAAACTAAGTCACTATAGAAAAGCAATGGCCTGACCTTTCCAAATGTTCCTAGATGCGTTTGCTACTTTAGTCAACAGATAACAGAATTATCTTTGGTAAAAGCATGTTTTATGTGCATATTGGGAAGGAAGGCAGATATAATGGAGGAAATAGAACTACAGTCTTGGTACATTAAGATATTGTACCATCCTATGGAATTCTAAGTTTTCATCTACAACCCTCTATCCTCCAAAAGAAGACATAAATAGACATTCCAGGAATTGGTGATTCTTTCAGTACTGTTTGCTTTTTATTTTTTCTTTCTTTTATATGTGGGGGGGTGAGGGAAGGATTTCTTTTAAATCTTTTTTTCTAAAAATCTATTTACGTATTTAAAGTTTGCATCTATAAAGAGCCAGGCAACCAGTCAATAATGGATTCTAAAAGCAAACCTAAGTTGTTTTGGACTCATTCAGAAAGGCAGAAGGCAGGCTTCTGACCGCCAGAATGGCAAATGGTACACGTGTATAGACCTCCCTTTGCCTTAAGTAGCCACGGTGTGGGGAAAGCCCAGTCTAGATCTAAGTGCTCTGGAGGTCTTTCTAAGACATAGTTGGGCAACACTGTCCTAGTTGGTAGGCACTGAATCAGGAGCACATTCAGGTAACTGCTGAAACTGGTACACCAGAAGTAACTAGGGAGTGAACAAAATTAATTTTTAGGTCACACCAAAATAGCACTTGGATAACATCTTGGCACAGATTTTCGTACCTTTAGAGAATAACAATTTAAAAAAAAAAAATACTAGGTAGATACCAAAGGAAAGAAAGCTGAAGAACCTAATATATGTGGAGACCCTAGCAGATGTTACCTAATACTTGACACATGCAAAGTGAACTGTAATAGGACTATCTGTTCTTCTAGGCTGTGTCATCATTTCCCTTCAAGTTTACTGCTGAACCGTGATGAACAGCTTTAAGTGATTTTCACTCTCAAGAAATTTATGCCTCAGATTGGTCAGCTTTATCTTGAAGACTCCTGACATTTCATTTACTGAATGTATTAAGACTCATAAATTTTACCTGCTACAGCGATGTGCTAGACCAGGATTCAGCAAACCTCTTCTGTAAAGAGCCAGACAGTAAATACTTTAGGCTTCATGGGCCATAAGGTCACTGCTGTAAACACTCAGTTCTGCCACTGTAGTGTAAAAACAGCCACAGATAAATACGTAAAGGAATGAGCATGGCTGTGTTCTAACAAAACTTTATTTGTTTATGGACACTGAAGTTTGAATTTCATAAAATTTCCACATCATAAAATATTATTCTTCTTTGGCTTTTTTTAAACCACTTAAAAGTGTTATAACCATATTTAGCACTTGGGCAATACAAAGCAAGCAGCAGGCCATCGTTTGCTGAGCCCTGTGCTAGATTAGTCTTCATAAAAGATGGGTTATTGACCGACATTTTACAGATTTAGATAAATGGCAATACTGAGCACATAAATTGGATTTTAACTCTAACACTAGTATGACGTTTTAGTTATGCATCCATGACTTCATTAAGACAATCACCACCACTATTTTTTAGATTAAAGCATAGGTCATACATTTAAATATTGCTATTATGTTTTATTTTAACTTTTATTCTCACAGAGAACTGTGAAACTAACAACAAGATGAATTATTTAAACGCTGCCACTGATAACATAGTACAACATTCTCATGCAGAGAATAAAAACAGTACTCAAATGACTGACTGTAGTGGAAGGTATCTCTTCTAATGTAGAAAGGGAATGTACCTTTTAAACAGGTAAATAATGGGCAATTCCAAAAAATGCTTTTCACTCCTAAAAAAGCCATTTGGCTAAATCAGGCCTAGAGACATTTCTTTCACCTAAGGGCACAGATGTGATACATCAAGGGAATTTGGGAAATGGAAATAGAAAAGGCCCTACTTCAAAACCAGGAAATGGCAGTATCCCTGGTGGTCTCTTCTAACACTGACAGAACATTGAGAAATCATTCTTGGATCTTAGACTTACACATCCCTGCAGATACAATGTAAGTAGCAGACCCGGTGTTGAAAAAGTAACACAAGTAACTGGGCCATTCTTAGCTGAAGAATACTTTAAGACAGCACACAAAAGTTGGATCACAAGCATGTAAACATATATTTCTTCTAGCTTTCCAGTTTCAGTTAAGTGTATTTACTATAGAAAAATACATTTCTAAATGTAGGAATTTTAAAAAACTAAATCTCAGTGACTCAAAATAAAAAATACCTGGTTAAGCTCTCAGGTCTGCTCGTTGCAGTGAAATAGTCACATGACACAGTTTTGTACGCTGCAAACATTTTAATGATTATTGTTGAGCATACATTTTGGAAATTTTTTACTTCAAACTGCAACAAGTTAAATAAATGTTTATAATATACAAAGAAAATACAACCAAAAGTAAAACTTGCTTTTAAGTGTGCCTTGCATCTAGACCAGTGTTTTTTCTTTTTTCCCCTTAATATATCTTTACTTTTGAGCCGCACAAACACACTTAAGAATTTGATCTTTATAGTATGGCATTTAGGAAATAAAAATATACTCCCACCTCAAAGAAATAAAAAGGCTGTGCATGATTATATGCCAAACAAAAGAGAGAACACTAGAATACTCTGATAGTGCAGGCATCATTAAAAAGGAAAAGAAAAAGCTTGAGATGCTCATTAACTCTCTATGTTTTAAGGAAGCAGGATTTTTGACCAAGTAGCTTAAAAGCCAGCAAAACAGGGGATCAGTGACGGCAACTGTAGTGTATGAAGTATGAAACAACAAACTTTACACAAATACACTGTTAGAAATTTACCAGTGAACACTGAGGATCTGAGAAGCTGCTCTTTGGAACAGTCAAGTAGGGACCACCTTTTTCCAGTCACTAAGCCCTTGTAGCAACACACAGTGTTCTGTGCTATATACCTGCTGGCTGGGTAGTTAAAGGATTTGTTTTATCATTAGCAGCTAACCAACTTATTCCACATGTTCTTAAAGCCTTAATGGTTGAAATAAAGGCAAGTGTCATTAGCGTAGAGGATCATATACTTCTCTGCACACAAATACAAGAGGCTTCACTAGTATTTTAAAAGTCTCTGATGTGTCCCACTTCGAAGCTCAGTTGAGATGAAAGCCTTTCTCCATGGTAGCAGCTAGCAGGCGCTCTCTCATGATCTCCTCAGAAGAATATTCAGGCAACTTGAGATAATGCACACAGGTGTTCACTGATGGGTAGCTTGCATCAGTAGCATCAACCTACAAAGAAAAAGTGAAAAGCAGAAGGCCATGACTTTAAGTATTTCTTTCTTTCAATCCTGAAGTAACTAAATTACATTTGGATTCCTCACTAGCTAAGGTCTGTACCTTGCGTACAACTGTGAGCCTGGGATGCAGATTGGCCAGTCCACCTGGGGGAAGAGTTGAGCAACCGGTGGTAAACTGCAGGAATGCTTTCCTTTCGTCTGAAGACATGCCACACAAAACCCTCACGAACCTCAGGAAACCAGGGCTAAAAGGAGAAAAACAGAGTTCTACTGCTCTGACAGCGGATTTAAATGAAAAACACTACCACCACTTTGTAAGCAAGCAATAAGCCAAAAAACAATTATCAACATGTGAGAAGAAGAGTACTATGTAGAGACTCTTGAGTAAGCATGAAATGAGTGGATATAAGCTACTTTAAATGCAAAGATTGTCTTGTACTTAGAAATGGTTAAGAACTGAAATACTGATGGAGTACAGGGATCAAATATGCAACCAGGCTAGCAAATCAAAAAAACTTAAAACTCCACCTGGATAATTCACCCAAATGTTGCTGAACTACCAAAGGGGATCTGAAATAATCCATCTTTGTTAATAGTGAAATAAACTATTTCTACATGCCACAACAGGGATGAATTTCATAATCATAATGTTAAAGAAGCCAGACCTTAAAAAATATATACTGTATGATTTCATTTTTTGAAAGTTCAAATGCAAGAAAAATTGATCAATGGAAATAGTGATTTAATATTAAAAAAGAATATAATGGGCAGGGGAATTCTTGAGTTGTTTCTTGTTCCAGGTACCAATACACAGGTGTTTTCCTTTGGTGAAAATTCTCCAGGGTGTACATACAATTTGTGCACTTCCTATTACAATTCAATAAAAAGTTGACTTAAGAAAAAAAAGCCATATAAATGTTAGTTAAGGTTAGAGTAATCCATAATGCAGTTGACCCCTGAACAACAAGGGATTTGAACTGCACAGATCCACTCTATTGTATTTATTGGAAAAAATTATATAATAGAGTACTGCAAATATATTTTCTCTAATTCATGATTTTCTTTTTTGTTATTTGTGTATCGTTGACAATGTTATATTAATTTCAAGTGTATACACAGCGATTCAACAAGTTTACACATTATGCTATTTTACCACAAGTGTACTTCCTCATGATTCTTTTTAGTACTTTTTTTTTTTTAAGATTTATGTATTTATTTGAGAGTGAGCAAGAGAGAAAGGGAGGGAGAGCATAAGCAGAGGGAGATGCAAATTCCCCACTGATCAAGGAGCCTGACTGAGGGCTTAATCCCAGATCCCCAGGATCATGACCTGAACCCCAGGCAGATGCTTAACCGACTGAGCCACCCAGGCATTCCCCACTTCATGAGTTTCTTAACATTTTCTTTTCTCCAGTTTACTTATTTACTTATTGTAAGGATAGAGTATATATACATTTAAAATACGTACTGGCTGTATTATCAGTAAAGCTGGTCAAGAGTAGGCTACTTGTAATAAAGTTTTTGGGGGTGTCAAACATATATGGATTTTCAGCTCTGGAGGTCAACTGTATTCTCTCAGTTATATTACTTTAGAAACTTTCAAAAAGAAAGGTAGGGGTTCCTGGGTGGCTCAGTCATTAAGTGTCTGCCTTCTGCTTAGGTCATGATCCTAGGGTCCTGGGATTGGGCCCTGCATTGGGCTCCCTGCTCTGTGGGGGGCCTGCTTCTCCCTCTCCCACTTCCTCTGCTGTGTTCCTTCTCTAGCTGTGTCTCTGTCAAATAAATAAATAAAAATCTTAAAAAAAAAAAAAGAGAAGTAATATAGGGCCTGTAGTCATAAAAATATCAGTAGTATGAAAGAAAAAAACAGCAGAAGAACTGCTTCAGATTAAAAACCTATCACAAAATGACCCTATCACGACCAAATGTGATTTCCATTATCAGGGCCGTAGTGGTGAGGAGAGTTCTATGAAGGACATTACTGGTGTCATCAGTGAAACTGCAATATGGACTATGGATTAGTTAATAGTATGAATTTGCTAGTGAAAATGGATACATGGAAGAATATCTGTATTTTCAGAAAATGCACACTCCACTATTATAGAGTAAAGGCACATGATATATGCAATGGTTCAGAAAAAAATAGCACACACACAAATATATCATGTAGGGTGTGTGTGTGTGTGTGTGTGTGTGTGTGTGTGTGTGTATAAAAAGAGAATATAAAAGAAACATTAAGTATAGTTGAATCTGGGTAAAGGAATATATAGGAATTCTTTCAACTATTCAACCTCCTATTTGAAATTTTCTATTCTATTCAAATTTTTTTAAAAATAAAGGTTAATTTATAATGGGGCACCTGGGTGGCTCAGTCAGTTAAGTGCCTGCCTGCGGCTCATGTCATGATCCTGGGATCCTGGGATTGAGCCTCATGTCAGGCTCCCTGCTCAGTGGGGAGTCTGCTTCTTCCTCTGCCTCTTCCCCCACCGCTAGTGCTCTCTCTCTCAAATAAATAAAATCTTAAAAAAAAAAGAAGCCTAAGGGTTTACAACTTACCCTATTTTTTAAATAGTGAACAATTAAAATAGAATCTTAACATCAACAAAGACTCAGCTGTCTTTTCATATAAACTCAGCCTTATCAATGGATATGAAAACTGCTTTCTCATTTCACTAAGTCATAGTTCTTTAAAGAATCTACCATTTGATTTTGGGACATAAACTATTTTGTGGATCTTACAAAATAACCAATACATACCTGTCACGTGTATAACCTAACTTAGGTTCAGTATAATTAATAATATCCTCTGCTGCCCAGGACGGTGACTGGTTTCCACAAAGAATCATCTGGACTTCTTCGTGGCTGAAGGAACTTAATTTCTCCATTGGAAAAACTTTGTTAAACCCATCTACATCATACACAGCAAAAACCAAAAACAAGAAAATACACAACTCAATTTCTAAGTTACAATGTCAAAAAACCAAATTTCCAATCAAAATAGCTAATATGAACTAAATGGACATAATATGAATAAAATATTAATAAATGCTTGGAAAAACAAATATAAATAAAATAGCTTGAAATCAAGCTAAGCTTTTAAGTACAGAAATTAAGCTTAATACTGTAAATGTGAACAGAGATATTCAGTCACTATGGTCAGTAGCCAAATTCTATTAATTTTTTAACCCACTCTTTGTGTCATACAAGGCGAGCCAATGCTATATCCTGATTTTCAAAACTAGTTTGTGATGAACAGTCTAATATATTTTGCTTCAATTTTCACCTGAAGAACTTAGGTTCTAACTTGGTTTAATTCATTCTGATCATGCAATGTGTGAAGTATGCATACATATGAAGAAATGGAGGATAAAAGGGAGTCCCCCATTACTCAGCAAGAGCAGATGGAGAATGTTCCCATCTGTTCCAGGTACTCTGTTGGGCTTACTATCTGGAAGACAGAAAACTAGAGGGCAAATCTAGAGATGACCTGCAATTCTTGACAAGAGAAATGCCTCAATTTCAAATCTCAAAGTAAAAGGAGAAAAAATTAAGCTAAAGAGCCCCAAAAATTACCTCTAAAGGCTTCCATCTGTTTCTGAATACCCGTATGCATACAAAAGTCAAACATCAAATCCACATATTCTTCTGCATTATCCATTGTTATCATCTACAAAGGAAAATTTGCCAACATTGTTGTTAATATCTAGGAATATTTCAGCACCGCCCACTACAACTGGCCTCATTAAGAAGATGTTCTGAACTTACCACTATATCAAAAACAAAATTTTTATTACCTCATCTTCCCCACTTGGCTTGAGATCCACAGCTGTAAAACCATATATTCTTGAGGAAGGGCAAAACTGGAAATTTAAACTTGGAAGACAAAAAGGAGTGGATTAACATTCAGCTACTGTTGGTGTTTAATTATTAAAACACTGCTGCCAAAGGGACCTCTGGGTGGCTCAGCCAGTTCAGCATCTGTCTTCGGCTCAGGTCATGACCCCGGGGTCCTGGGATGGAGCCCTGCATGGGGGGGGGGGGGGGGCGCGTTGGGGAGTGTCCCTGCTCAGTGGGGAGTCTGCTTCTCCCTCTTCTCCCTCTGCCCCTCCCTCTGCTCATGCTTTCTCTCTCAAATTAAAAAAACAAAAACAAAAACAAAAAAAAGCCTTAAAAAAAAAATAAATATTGCTGCCCAAACCATGAAAACCCATCCCCCCTACCCTTCCAACAAAAACAGTATACCAGCTTAGATGTTAAGTATGAGGCCCCCCTTTTTTTTTAACCTTTTTTTTTTTTTTAAGATTTTTATTTATTTGACAGAGAGAGACATAGCGAGAGAGAGAACACAAGCAAGGGGAGTGGAAGAGGGAGAAGCAGGCTTCCTACTGAGCAGGGAGCCCAGATGCAGGGGATGCAGGGCTCCATCCCAGGACCCTGAGATCATGACCTGAGCCTAAGACAGACACTTAACGACTGAGCCACCCACCCCATGAGGCCCCTTTTGAGTGCAAAAACCCTGTGCACAAAAACTATTAGGACAACCATTACCAAAGCTGGTAAATCTTTGCAAAGATTGCACAAAACCACCACGTTTCCATATTTCACTTCTATCTCATGGCACAAAATTAACAAAGTAAGGGTTTTTGCAAAAAATTATGACAGCAACAACTTTACTTTTTTATTTTCTCCAAGAAAAAACTATTGCTTCACTGAAGTTATTCATGCTCTGTCCCTAAGATGAAATTAAACCTTGAATATATAAGTTATCAAACAAAACTTCTCAAAATTAGCCATTAAAAAGAAAGAAGAAAGCAAGACTTTCAGCCAACCCAAAAATCATAGTAAAACATACTAAGAGTATAATAATTACATGTATACAAATTAACAGAGTTTTATCAATAGATGTGTAGCATCTGAGTTAGCTAAGCCATCAGGCATACGGCCTACATACAACTATTTTGAGCATTCCCAAGTACACTATCTTTATTAACTAGTCATGATTTCTCAAAATGTCTTTGGCTTTGGACTTTCATATAAATATATAAATTAATCATATTTGATAAATCAGATAATCTTCCAGAGATGTGATGATTAATATACTATGTTCTGGTATTCTGAGTGTTGTCTTTATAATATGAACTATTCAATGATTCGTATCAGTAATATTTCCTACAGCATATTACTGTTCTTAACAGACTATTTAACTCACATTGCATATTACTGGGGACAAAGAAACAAAAGCTTTAAAACTTATTCATCCATTAGGCTGACAAACATATATAAAAAACTCACCCTAAATCCTCTATGCTAAGTGGAGGCCCAGAACCTGATGGATTCTTTAGCACAAGTTCCTGTAATTTCGTGTTCTTCTCATCTTCAGAAAGACCTTTGTTGCTTAAAATCTGACGCCTCTTAACAGCAAGATCTTTAATTTCTTTTAAAAATCTGGCTCTGTGTGGATTTACTAGTTCAAAATCTTCCCAAGTTAAAATTCCATTAAACCATGCTGGGGGTTTTGGTTTGGGGGGATCTAGAATAAACTCTGATTTTGAATCCTCTTCAAAGCTTCCTACTGAGAGTGAATCATGACCTTCTTCTGTAGAAGCTTCAGACTGACTTTCAGTACAGTGCAAGTCTCTATCGCCTCGTGACTCATAAATTAACTTACTCATATTGCTTTTAATGTCACCCATACACATAAGTTTAAAGAAAGGTTTAGAAATAGGTAAGTCCACAAGTCTATTGTCTTGAATGCATTTGGCCAAGAAAATTCCAAGGAAATGAAAGAGTTTTGTGATCCTTTCAAGCTCATCACTGTCTTGTGGAAATGGTGCTGTGAACAGTCCACATGATCTCTGCACATAGTATCCGGGAGGTTTCAGTCCACCTCCAAGATCAACCTAGTGTTTTAGAGGGAGAAATACAAATAAAATTAGACGAAAGATGCATAAATATTGAACATCTTTATCAATTTTGTTGAAGTATTTATATATATACGCCTTTTATTAAATAGCTTTTGATGACTGAAAAAACATTTTAATAGCATCAGGAGTAATCAATAATAAAAAGAGAGTCAGCAAACCTGGCTTAAATTCTGAAAGCATAACCTATTTTTAATAGTAAGAGAAGAATCACAAGTAATCACAAAATGGGAAAAAAATCTTACATGACGAGATTCATCATCTGGAAAGTTATCATCACAAAGCCAAGCTCCCAGATCAGTTCTCTGGAATTCTGCTGCCACCAGAGCATAAAACTCTAATGTAGGGCCCAAGCCAGTTCCTTCTTCTCCCAAAAATTCAACCTAAAATATAAGCAAGTTTTAAGGAAAAATTAGCTTTAAAAAAAGATCCCATTCTTAAGACACCTGGGTGGCTCAGTGGGTTAAGCCTCTGCCTCAGGTCATGATCTCAGAGTCCTGGGATCAAGCCCTGCATTGGGGTCTCTGCTCAGCGGGGAGCCTGCTCCCCGCCCCCCACCTCTCTGCCTACTTGTGATCTCTCTCTGTCAAATAAATAAATAAAATCTTAAAAAAAAAAATCCCGTTCTTGCCACGTAATACATCTTTTTTTTGGTAACAGCAGCAGAATATTATACACATTAAAAACAACACAGAAGTTTTAATTTAGTTTTTCTAAAAAGTATATTTGTTGTACACCATTACATATTTAAACACTGTGGTGAGCACTGTTTACCACATTGTTCATTAATTTCTCACATCAACCCTAAAAAATAGGTTTTATCTCTTTTTTTCTTACACCAAAGGAAACCAAATTTTAGATAAAAAGGTTACATCATTTGCTTGAGGAAAAGATGGCATACAGCTTTGTATGTGTGTCTATTTAACATAAAACCTAAACTCTTCCACTTCTGAGTTTAGGCAATAACTTTAAAGGCTTTTACCCATACTCTACATATTCCACAAATGACTTGAGGCAGCTTATAAAAACATATGGTGAATGATTTAAAAAAAAATAATTAAGGTTTACCTAGTTAGAGGAATATATTTGGTAGGAAGAATTAGATGAAGGTGAAGAGAGTTTAAAGTGAAAGCCCTAAGAGCCTTTTATATTTTTTTGACATGTATATTTGTCACGATCAATCTCTGATTCAAATGATAAACTAAGAGCTGTTGGGGTGGCTCAGTCAGTTAAGCATCTGCCTCTGGCTTAGGGCATGATCTCAGAGTCCTGGGATCAAACCCCATGTCATCGGGCTGTCAGGCTCCCTGCTCAGCACAGAGTCTGCTTTTCCCTCTCCCTTTGCCTCTATCCCTGGCTTGAGCTTTCTCTCAAATAAATAAATAAAATCTTAAAAAAAAAAAAAAAAAGATAAACTTAAGCGGCTGGTTCACATTTATAAGAGAAATTTCATCCACTGTCCCTCATATTAGGAGTAACAGGTATATAGGATATAATCAACAATGCCTACAATAACATCTCTACAGTAAATGTATTACATTTTATACTGCTATTTGCTTAACATCTCTCAATACAGGCTAATGATGTAATGCCAAGCACAGTGTAACAATAGTATAGAACAGTGTACCCCAAAACTGCAGATATCTAATAGCAGAGCTTAATATGAAGGTAAAATTTAGACTATCAAAAAGAATCCTTAGTGAGTACTATTATTCAGTTCAGGCTCTGTTCAGAAAGGAGTAATGTCCTTCAAAAAGACCAAGAACTTAGGGTGCCTGGGTGGCTCAGCTGTTAAGCATCTGCCTTTGGCTCAGGTCATGATCCCAGGGTCTGAGATGGAGTCCCACATCGGGTATCCTGCTCAACGGGAAGCCTGCTTCTCCCTCTCCCACTCCCCTTTTTGTGTTCCCCCTCTCACTGTCTCTTTCACTCTATCAAATAAGGAAAGAAAGAAATCTTAAAAAAAAAAAAAAAAAAAAAAAAAGACCAAGCACTTTTCCACCTCAAGAGTGAAGATACTCTTTGCTGCTCACCAATCACAAGATCCTGACCTCTGAAAAGGTAAGTTGACATCCTCTTACAAAAGATGCTCTACTAAAGGGAAAGGCCTTGCATAGAGGGCAGAGAAATCCCTCTCCATTTTTCATTCCTATCTAACATGGTTTGCATGCTATGGAACATACAGGTTTGCTGGTTTTCTGCCATTCCTGCATACTAAAAGAAATTAGATGTGAGTGAGATACCTCAAGAACTGATTTCCGATCTGCATGTATTTGCATGACGTTCTCAGCCCATTCCATCAGTGATTCACCACGTGGGACTTTTACTCTTTCATGCTTGAGACGACCCACTCGAAACTCTCCAGGATCATCTCGCCTTACACTACTGGTGGTCCTTGTTCTTTCCACAGTAGCTTCACGTCGGTTTTGTAACCACACTATTGCTCTAAAATAGAAAAATATTTCTGGCGCTCTAACATTTAGTAATAGTTTGAATGTACTATTAAACCAGCAACATAATTCAAAGATTTAACTATATTTTTTAAAAATAGTATTTTATTAGATGACAGAATTAGTACATTTTCTTATTGCAAAAATTATTGCTTCCTCTCTTAAAACATATAAACCCCTGTATTATTTTCCTAAACAAAGGAGAAAATACGTAGGTATTTTTCCTCTTTACTTTAGTAATTAACAGATCAAAATAAAGGTCTGTGGTCCCAACCCCACTAACATCAAAATATACACAATACATAAAAGGAACAGCACAGGGAATACAGTCAATAGAATTATAATAGCACTGCATGGTTGACAAACAGTTGTTACACTTGTGAGCACAGCATGATGTAAGGAGTTGCTGAGTCACTGTTGTACACCCGCCATTAATGTAACATGCGTGTCAATACTTCAATTAAAAAAATAGCCAAACCTATGATACATAAAAATACAAATGAATATTTCTTAACTATCGAAGAAACTAAAAAATCATTAAGCTATCTTTATTACTGTGATACAAACTGAAAGCCATCATTAAAATGCAACTGACTTTCAAATATTTTCTTTTGGGGACACCTGGCTGGCTCAGTTGGTACAGCATGTGACTCCTGCTCTCAGGTTGTAAATTCGAGCCCTATGCTGGATACAAAAATTACTTTTTAAAAAATCTTTATTTAAGATTTTATTTATTTATTTGACAGAGAGACAGAGAGAAAGCACAAGTAGGCAGAGCAAGCAGCAGGCACAGGGAGAGGGAGAAGCAGGCTCTCCCCTGCACAGGGGGCCCAATGCAGGGCTCATCCCAGGACCCCAGGATCATGACCTGAGCCAAAGGCAGGCACTTAACCAACTGAGCCACCCAAGTGCCCCTAGAAATTACTTAAAAATAAAATCTTTGGGGGCGCCTGGGTAGCTCAGTTGCTTAGCTGTCTAACTCTTGATTGCAGCTCAGGTCATGATTTCAGGGTCATGGGATTAGGGCCTGCATTGGGCTCTGTGCTCAGCCCAGAGTCTGCTTGTCCCTCTCGCTCTGCTCCTCCAAATGCTTACACTCTTTATCTCCAACATAAATAAATAAAATCTTTTTTAAAATAAAAATATTTTCTTTTCAATAATGCAGAGCTAACCCATCTAGGGTAGGAGAAAGAATCCTGAAGTAGGAATAAGAAGATAAAAAGATTTGCTCTTAGGTGTGCTACCATTATTTTGTAATCTCAGGTCAATCAGCTATATACTCTGAGAATCAATTTCCTTATCTATAAAACAAAAACCATAACCAATGCCATTTATGACAAGAGGCCCATAGTTCCACATGCACAAATGATCTGTAAATAGCGTAACTTATCAGGGAAGTCAACAGCTCCATTTTAAATTATAATTCTTTTATATCACTTTGAAAGTACTCTGGGTACTCAATGATTCAAAAAATATTTACCTACAATGTGCTATATACACTGCTTTAGGAACTGCAGCTAGATCAGTGACAAAACTGCCAGAAAATTCCTGCCCTCATGAAACTTTTATCTTGTGGAAGGAGACAGAAAAAAAAGGCTTGAACTGCGGGGTTCTACTTATATGGGATTTTTCTTTTAGAAATATAGTACTGTAAATTTTTCTTCTTCCTCATGATTTTCTTAACATTTTCTTTTCCCTAGCTTACTTTATTCTAAGAATACAGTACATAATACCTGTAACGTGCAAAATACATGTTGACTGTTTGTTTCAGTAAGACTTCCAGTCAGCAGACTATTCATAAAGTTCTGGGGGAGTCAAAAGTTACACTTTTTAAATATGATTTTTCGGGGCACTTGGGTGGCTTTCGGTTAAGTGTTTGCCTTTGGCTCACGTCATGATCCTAGATTCCTGGGATCAAGTCCTGCAATGGGCTCCCTATTCAGCGGGGAGTCTGCTTCTCCCTCTCCCTTTTTCCCCTCTTCCCACTCATGAACTTTCTCTCTAAAATAAATAATATCTTTACTGTGCAGGGAGGGTTGGCATCCCTAACCCTGAAATTGTTCAAGAGTCAACTGTAGGAGAGCATATATCCAACCAGAAATTTTAAAAATGTTTAAACACTGACAACTCATAAGAAAACAAAATAATATATTCCTTCCATCAGTCTTGACATAAAGTATATTTGTACATTTTGAGCTTATATAACATTAAAAATATATAAAAGGGAACACTTTCTACCTTGATGCACCAAATGCTGTACATGTGAAATAAAGCTGTCTAGTTTCAAATGGTATTAGGAAAGGACACTTGCTGGTTAACTGTTCACACCAGTCTGGTAGAGCCCCACTTGCCAAAGCCAATGGTTCCTGCAAATTAACAAATAACAATGTTATAAGGCAATTATTTAAAAAGACAAAAAGGAGTCAGTTCTTAAAACTAATGAAAGAAAGTAATACAATGGACCATATGGCCTAAATAGATGAATCAGGGACTAACAGTAGAGATGGTGAGAAGTAGAAAAGGAAAACAATACTTTGAAAGTCCAAAAGTTGCAGAAGAGAGTTCAACTATCTAATTACCTCAATCTGCTGCAAAATCTTTGTTGTGATTTTTTTGCTAGTGAATTCATCTGGTGGAAAAGTAAACTGAGGCTGCTCCTCACCTTCTGAAAAATTAATAAAATTAATAAAGACATAAACCGACTTCCTTTTAAAAATGCCATAGAAATGAAACACGGATTCTTACAGACCTTCTTGGGATATTCTTGAGTAAGGGTCACTTGCAACTATATAGAGAATACGCAGAAGTTGAAGGACATCTTCTACTCCACAAGAATTCTGTCCATTGCCAGCTTTGGCCTGAGGTTGTTCTTTTGCCAAATTAAGAATATCACTACTTTGAAGAGTAGAAATGGACCCCTGATTTAATCCAGACTTTGTTCCATGCTCACAAAAATCCTATAGAAACAATTAGCAAAACTAGCTATTAATCACATTTTCGAGAAAAGCACTGTATCATCCTATAAGTATTTGAAAATGCTGAAATCTTTCAAACTGTCTTTTTAAATGAAAACACTATAACCCAATTTGAAAATCAATGTGTTCTAAACCATTCCCAAATAAACTATAACCACAGTAAGCCACAGTTAAAACCATGTACTTAGGGGCGCCTGGGTGGCTCAGTGGGTTAAAGCCTCTGCCTTCAGCTCAGGTCATGATCTCATCAGGGTCTTGGGATTGAGCCCAGCATCAGGTTCTCTGCACAGCGGGGAGCCTTGCTTCCCCCCTCTCTTGCTTGCCTCTCTGCCTACTTGTGATCTCTGTCAAATAAATAAAATCTTAAAAAAAAAAAAAAACATTTACTTAGATCCAATACCACAAATCATATTTGAAATTTTAATATTTGGCATATTAACAATGTTAATTCAACCTCATTTTTTAAGCTTGTCCCAATGAACCTCTTTTTCTTAAGAATCTTTAAAAGCTGCAAACAAAGCACAAAGCCAGTCCCAGTTGTATTTTGATGCCAATATATACCTTATATGCAGCTATGAGCTGAGAACAATTTCTGTTTTTCCTAATACTTTTATTAGTGCCAGTTAATTTCCAGTGGCGCAGGAAAGCGGCGTCTGCATTCTTCTGCAGGTAGGTTATCAAGTCATTCTTTGGTAATTCATCAGTGCCAAGGTACTGTTCCACATGCTCTATAGACCAACAACCCTACAATAGGAAAAACCAAATGTTGGCCTTTCCTGATTAAAAGTCTATGCTATTTCACATGCATTTATATAAGGCAGCTTTAAAATCATGCATTTAACCTCATCTAAAGAATTCCATGTTAGTGATTTTTTTTCCTCAAATGTTCAATTAAAACAATATTAGTTTTTATTTTCCCTTTTTTTCCACTAAGTGGCCAAGAAGATCTATTTAAGTATCACTTACCATTTTTCCATTTTCCTTCTCTTTGTCAGAATCCTTCATTTCTCTGTACATGATTCTAAACATGAAGATATTATTCACATTAATTCATAAATCAAATAATTTATGGTTATTTCCAGTAAGGCTTCAATTCTTTAAAAAATTATGAATGATGTCATTCATTAGCCATATGCTTAAACATTAAACTCAGGGACAATTTATTTTAAAAAAAATCAATTTGTTAAACATGGGGGAAAGTAGGAGAAATCATATTCCTGAAAAAGAGTTATTATTTATAAATCTAGTATAATTGCAAAGAATGCATACATCAAACCTAGGACCTTTAAAGATATGAAGTAATACACTATATCATGCGTTATAACTTTCATTTATTGTAAAAATAAAAGAGATACGAACAACAAGGACCAGGAGGCTTTATGTTCACATAAGGCAGTGGAGATAAAATTTGAAACTCCAATAAAAACTGAACAGGGTGGGAAAAAATAACTACGATAGCCTTCTGTTCTATCTCTAAAGAATCTAGATTACTTTATTAGACATTATATAAAATTATCAATGATGTCAAAAGAACATCAGAAAAATTAAAGTAAAATTTATATAAGGATGACTAAAATTTTATTTATATTAAATTATATTAAACTATTAAATAATAATAATTATAATTATAGGTAATACTGAGCACTCAGACAATACTGAAAACACTTTACATGTATTCATTCGTTGATTCCTCACAACCATGCTCACTTTACAGATTAACAGAAAGAGGCACCAAAACGTTAAATGTGCGCAATATCATCATTAATGAATGAATGAATGAACAAAAAGAGGCAGGCTTAACTTGCAAACTCCAAAACAAATAACAAATAAAAAATATTTAGTACTTCATACACAATTGCAAAGAGTTCAACAATTAAGACATAATACGTCTAAAGTTATTTCTGAAGTTTATTTCTAAAGTTACCTTCAGTTGAAACCTTAAACTATTCTATCTCAGGAGTCACAAATGCTATTATCTGTTGTTGTAAACCAGGAGAACAAGAACCAAATATTTCTGTTTCTATAGTAAAAAATATAGAAATACAATGGTTCTAGGCTCATGTATCATGGAATTATCTACTTAAAACATTAAGTTAAAATCTCTTACGTGTATGTTGGCTCCCAAATACGCCTAAGTTTATCTGATTTCACATTGCCATTACAGGACAATTGAAGCAATTTTTGTACATAGTAAAAAATGGTTGATCTGAAATTAGTGAGTGGTAATTCAACTTCACGAGTTGTTCCAAGACCTGTTACTTTCAAAGTGAGGGCTAATCGAGGTGACGGAGTACATTCAACTTCTTCCAAGAGCTCTGAATGAGGCGTTCCTAAAAATACGGAAGACATCAAAAACAATTACACTATAACAAGCAGTCCATAAAAAATAATGCACTGGGAAACATAGCTACATGAAATCTAAATTCTTCTGTCAGATATTAGCTAAAGACTTCAGCTACTTAAAGACTATTCTGGCCTCAACAAATTTTTTTTTTAAATTATAAGATTTTATTCATTTATTTGACACAGAGAGGGCACAAGGAGAAGAGGAGGGAGAAGCAGGCTCCCCGCTGAGCAGAGCCGATGGAGGGCTCGATCCCAGGACCCTATGATCATGACCCAAGCCGAAGGCAGACGCTCAACCAGCTGAGTCAACCAGGCATCCCAACAATTTTTTTTTTTTTAAATGGGAACAATATATCCAGGTTACTTAAAGACAGAGCACTAAAGCTGAATTTATGCATATGATAGGAATGTTTTAAGAAAACACATGCTAGGGGCGCCTGGGTGGCTCAACGGGTTAAAGCCTCTGCCTTCGGCTCAGGTCATGATCTCAGGGTCCTGGGATCGAGCCCCACATCAGGCTCTCTGCTCAGTAGGGAGCCTGCTTCCCTTCCTCTCTGCCTGCCTCTCTGCCTGCCTGTGATCTCTGTCTGTCAAATAAATAAATAAAATCTTAAAAAAAAAAAAAAAAAACACATGCTAATTGTATGAATATTTCAGAAACATTTTATTCTTATGAGAACACTAAAATTATTCATAATTCTACATCCAGAAAAAAACCACACACTGAGAAAGCACAGACTCTAGTCACTGAACTGTCAACCTTCTGCTCACAATGAATGAGCAGATTGTGAGGTAACCGCCCCCCACCAGAGGTACATAGTGTATTTGGTGGTGTACTCTTCTTTTTCCTTAGCTCAGTAATTTTCTCCTCATATCATAATATAATCTTCTAAAGTATTAACTTTATTCACTGCATGACATTCCATTAAACCTTAACCAAACCAAGTCCTTGTTACTGGAAATAATGGAAGGTCATTTCCAATTTTCTACTTTCTACGCAAGTAGTCATCACTGGCACCCAGAGCTGGTATTTCTTTGCTATAGGTTTCTAGTAGTAACAATATGAAATGTATTGCCAAAGAGCTCTACAAAAAATCTGTACCTATTTATATTCCCTAGCATAGGTTTTTCTTTTTTCTTTTTTTTTTTTTTAAGATTTTATTTATTCATTTGACAGAGAGAGATCACAAGTAGATGGAGAGGCAGGCAGAGAGAGAGGAGGAAGCAGGCTCCCTGATGAGCAGAGAGCCCGATGCGGGACTTGATCCCAGGACCCCGAGACCATGACCTGAGCCGAAGGCAGCGGCTTAACCCACTGAGCCACCCAGGCGCCCTAGGTTTTTCTTTTTGAAAGATCTTGAAACATCTTGATTTGGCCTATATGCAACCTCACCATAGAACATCATACTACAAAGCACACTTACTTCCCTATTTAACACAAATATCATTCTATCAAGTAAAAAATACATTCCACACCTAATCAACATTTAAGCCTTCCTTAAGGATAATATACTGATTACTACAGCTGAGGTTTACTGAGGCATGGACCAGGTACCAAGGCAAGCGCTTTATATATTTTACCTCATTTGAAACTTTTTTTAAAAATATTTTTATTTATTTATTTGACAAAGAGAGATCGCAAGTAGACAGAGAGGCAGGCAGAGAGAGAGAGAGAAAGGGAAGCAGGCTCCCTGCTGAGCAGCGAGCCCGATGCAGGACTCGATCCCAGGACCCTGAGATCATGACCTGAGCCGAAGGCAGCGGCTTAACCCACTGAGCCACCCAGGCACCCCTCATTTGAAACTTTTAATTACCTTAAAAAAAACTTTTAATTACCTTGTCAAACAGAAATTATTACTTTCTTCAGGTAAGAGATAAGAAAATTCAGGCTTACACAAATTAAATTGTTCAGTATATTAGCATCTTATTGTTGCTTTAACAAATCACCATAAACTGGGTGTTTTTTGTTTTTTTTTTTTTAAGATTTTATTTATTTATTTGACAGAGAGAGATCACAAGTAGACAGAGAGGCAGGCAGAGAGAGAGAGAGAGAGAGGGAAGCAGGTTCCCTGCCGAGCAGAGAGCCCGATGCGGACTCGATCCCAGGACCCTGAGATCATGACCTGAGATGAAGGCAGCGGCTTAACCCACTGAGCCACCCAGGCGCCCCAAATTGGGTGGTTTAAAACAACCAGTTCTAGAACTGAGAAACCTTAAATGGATTGGCAAGGCTTTGTTCCTTTTATTTTATTTTATTTTATTTATTTTTTTAAGATTTTATTTATTTATTTGACAGACAGAGACCACATGCAGGCAGAGAGGCAGGCAGAGAGAGAGAAAGAGAGGGAAGCAGGCTCCCTGCTGAGCAGAGAGCCTGATGTGGGGCTCGATCCCAGAACCCTGGGATCATGACCTGAGCCGAAGGCAGAGGCTTTAACCCACTGAGCCACCCAGGTGCCCCAAGGCTTTGTTCCTTTTAGAAGCTCCAAGAAAGAATCTGTTTGCTTGCCTTTTCAAGCATCTAGAGGCTGCCCATATTTCACAGTTCATGACCCCTCATCACTCTGATCTCTGCTTCCTGTTGTCAAATCTTCTCTCAGACTTTCCTGAATTTCTCTTAAACATTTTTTTTAAGGATTTATTTACTTCCTTTAGAGAGAAAGAGAACAAGAGTGCAGAGGGGGAGGGGCTAAGGGAGAAGGAGACAGTCTCAAGCAGATTCTACACTGAATAGACAGTCCAATACAGGACTCATTCTCATGACTCCGAGATCTCGACCTGAATCGAAACCAAGAGTCTGACACCCAACCAACTGCACCACTCAGGCATCCCCCTCCTATATTCCTTTTATGTGGACATTTGTGATTACATTGGGCCTACCTGGATAATCCAGGATTAATTCCCCCTTCTCAAAATCCTGAATTAAATCTCGTCTACAAAGTCTTTTTTGTTTATTAAGGTAACCTATTCACAGATTCCAGAGGTCAGGACTCACATACCTTTGGGGATCATTAGTGTGCCTACTATAGCCAAAACAGAGTTGTAAGAGAGAAAGGTACCAGCTAACTCAAGACCATAAATGAAACTACTACACAATTTTCCAAAGTCAAAGTAGAATAGGAATATCCACAGCAATTCTGATCCAGCAGAATATAGAATACAAATTATCTACCTTTAAGTGAGCCTTCCTTTTTTTTTTAAGATTTTATTGATTTATTTGACAGAGAGAGATCAAAGTAAGCAGAGAGGCAGGCAGAGAGAAGGGGGAAGCAGGCTTACCACTGAGCAGAGAGCCCGATGCAGGGCTCGATCCCAGGATGCCGAGATCATGACCTGAGCCAAAGGCAGAGGTTCAACCCACTGAGCCACCCAGGTGCCCCTAAGTGAGCCTTCCTTTAGAAATTACACAAATACAGAACACACTGTTTTTTAAAGTACTATAATATACTCCTTTAAAAAATCTGTATTGGGGCACCTGGGTAGCAGTCAGTTAAGCATCTGCCTTTGACTCAGGTCATGATCCCAGCCCTGAACAGGGCTCCCTGCTCAGGGGGTTAGTCTGCTTTTCCCTCTCTCTCTGCTCTTCTCCCCTGCTTGTGTTCTCTCCCTCTCTCTCAAATAAATAAAATCTTTCAAAAAAAAAAAAAAAAATCTATCTTTTAAGGATTTTTGGCTGATACATAGTTGTTTCTTTTTTCTGAAAACTTTTCTTTATAACCTGAATATGTAAGTAGCCACCTACTTTACTAATTACATATAACTATCTTATTTGGTATATGTTCAAAATAAATCACAAAACTAAAATACACAGTACCTGGGGGTGGAATCTCTAGATCAGTCGTCTGCTGGACATTAGTACGACCAGGTCTAGGATCAAAAGCAGGAACCAAAGCAGAAAACTGCCTCTTGAGTACATAATCATCATCCCATGTTCTCCGACGTCCTCCTTTAGTTTCATACTCCTCTTCTTCCTGTTAAAATTCCACATACAGATAAACAAGATAAATTTCTTTACTGCAAAGTGACACGCTATCTTTAAAATGAGGTGGATGTTAAATACTTCTCTATATAGCTATTACACTTCCTTTTTTAGCCATTTTTTTTAAAAGATTTTATTTATTTATTTGACAGAGAGAAATCACAAGTAGACGTAGAGGCAGGCAGAGAGAGAGAGAGAGAGAGAGAGGGAAGCTGGCTCCCGGCTGAGCAGAGAGCCCGATGTGGAACTTGATCCCAGGACCCTGAGATCATGACCCGAGCCGAAGGCAGTGGCTTAACCCACTGAGCCACCCAGGTGCCCCTTTAGCCATTGTTTTTTGTTTGTTTTTTTTTTTTTAAAGATTTTATTTATTTATTTGACAGAGAGAGATCACAAGTAGACGGAGAGGCAGGCAGAGAGAGAGAGAGAGAGGGAAGCAGGCTTCTTGCTGAGCAGAGAGCCTGATGTGGGACTCGATCCCAGGACCCTGAGATCATGACCTGAGCCGAAGGCAGCGGCTTAACCCACTGAGCCACCCAGGCGCTCTTTAGCCATTGTTTTTAAGCATAAGATGACATAAGTGTAAATAGGCACATACATTTCTTAACGATTTAAGCTTACCAAAAGTAAACTGCCTTAATGGTGCTTACACTAATCCACAAACAATAAAATGAGAAAGAACCATATACATACACTGTATCAGTATCAATTTCCTGATTTTGATGTTAGACTCTAATTAGGTAAGGGGTAACCATTGGAAGAAATTGGGCAAAGGGCACAAAACCTATCTTTGGAACTTCCTGTGAATCTGTGAACTTACAATTATTTTTAAATAAGTTGCTTTTAAAAAATGTAAGTAAATTTTATTATATACTGAATTATATACGAAATACAATGCTTGGAAGATGCTTTAAATAACTATGGGCAAATAAATCAAACATGTTTGACAAAGCGTTGGTAATCATTACAGATGATGGGTTCTTGGGGATTCACTGCGTTACTCTTTCTACTTCAAGCATGTTTGAAAATTTGCAAAAATGAAAGTTTTTTAAAAGAACATTTTCTTCTCTTCACTTTTACTATCAACAAAAAAGATCAATGAATGGTAAATGTTGTAAATATCTGATGTCATAAATAACAATTATGCATGTACTTATATGCACACATAGCCTCTCATAGTCTGAACACTTAAATTAACTTTTATAACAAATGAAATGGACACATGGTATCTCTGTAATGAGAATGTGTGTGTTTTAGTCCTAGATCCAAAATGTCTACATGTGACCTTTACCAACCACTTCATCTAAAAATTAGGGCTGATAATAACCCTCAAAAGGTTGTTGAAAGGATTGAATTAGTTAATACATGGAAAGTATTAAAACCAAGGCTAGGACTTAATTATTGATATCATTGTTGATTAATAAATGAATTATTTATCAATTCAACTTTATATAAATAACATAAATAAATATAAAATATTAAAAATTCATATACAAATATAATATATAATATGAAATATTTATATAAATATAAAATAAATTTTAAAATAAAATAATAAAATAATAATTTATTTATTCGTGAATAATAAATGTTCAGCTAACAGACTAATATTATTAACCCTACTACTATTACCAAACCTGTGAATCTTAGATAAGAAAATTAATCATTTTAATAAACGTTAACTGTTACCCAAGGGCCAAGATGAAGTGCTTTCAAAAGTAAGAAACTCCTTTATGCATTATGCCAGAGCAATCATGGACTCTTTCTAGAATATAAAACCCAAGCAGTAAGGGAAATTTCTTTTTGTTTTTCTGGTAACTTCTCACCCCCACCTCAATCCCCATATATTCTTCTAGGCATTTTGGTTGATGCTTTACTGTAAAAAGGGAGGAAAATACACAGTAGGGAAGATAAACATTAAGATATTACCTGCTCCCCAATAGGTCGGCTCCCTGCTCCAGCAGGGACTTGTGGTAGCTGCGAGGTGACAGCGTGGTGTGTTACATCAGAGCGAGAGCCAGCTCGACGCTGCAGGGATGGACGTCTCAGAATCTGGAATAAGAAAATGTGAAGAGACATGTTTAATTATTTGACTCATATATATATTCCCATTCAGCCTTAACCTAAAACTATCCACCCTATCATCAACTATCATTAAAAAAAACTTGATATTCATTAGCCATCTTCACAAGACTTACAGATTGGATGCTTTATAGTCACCATGCCTCATACACAACCTTCACAAGAAATATGTAACAGTAATATCTGTTTTTATGTAAGACATACTAAAAGAATTTCTTGGGAGTCCTTCACACCGTTAAAAAGCAACCTGTGAAATTTTTTAAAATCTAATAACATTTTATAAAGAAAAATAAAAAATATACAAGTTACAATAAAGGGTATTTCCAGGTATAAGTTCAGTTTGAAGATAATCGCAGTGGTTAAACATTAAGAGTTCTGGATCACACTTCCTAAGCTTAGGTCCCTACTTTTGTACTTAACTGATAGATTAACTAGGACATATTATTTCTTCTATGTCTCTACCTCACAGCTATAAAGAATGATGAAATAATACGGAGATACTGCCCACAAAACAGTACATACTAAAATAGTTTAATTAGAGTGCCTGGGTGGCTCAGTTGGTTGAGTGTCTGCCTTCAGCTCGGGTCCCGGTCCCAGGGTCATGGGATCGAGTACTGCATCATCAAGGAGCCTGCTACCCCCTCTCCCTGCCACTCCTCCTGCTTGTGCATGATCTCTCTCTCTCTTTTCAAATAAATAAATAAAATCTTTTAAAAAAATAAAATAGTCTAATTATTGTGAAAGGAACATAAAAATTATATTCTTCAGGATCAATGCAGTTCTTTATACTTTTAAACCTGTTAAAACATCAGCATGTGACATTTTAGTATTCTCCAAATATAACCAATTTATTTTCTCTTAAAAGAGAATCATAAATGTTCAGATTAAAGGTGCTTTTCTTAATTAACCACATTTTTTCATACTCATCCCATATTTCCCTATTTCAAAGTTTAACCAGGACTTTGCTTTTCCTCTTTTCATTTCAATTATAAACATCTTATGTTAGTTAAGAGAATGGGAGACACTCTCTCTACCATAACCTCCTCGTATTCTTGGTCCTCCTGATTGTCATCTTCATTCTCATCATCTTCCTCATCTGGCTCAGGCAAGTCTTCATCATCATCTAGCTCAGCTAACAGAGTACTGGCACGACAGCTATCCAGGAAATCTAGAAAAGAAAACCAACAACCTTATTCTCAAGATAATTAACAAAGCATTATAAGTTAACTGTGTACTGGTCTTACAAAACAAAGGAAAAATTCAAGAGACAAGTATAAAAACCACACTGATTGATGCCACCCTTCTTCCACCACCACAAATATAAAATGAATGTTGGTCACAAGAATGGTAGAAAACAACACAAGATAAAGGATAACCACAAACTAAATCCAAGTCTACAAACTTGTAATGAAAAAGATCAACAATATGGACTGGGTTTAAAAATAACAATCCTGGGGAGCCTGGGTGGCTCGGTGGGTTAAAGCCTCTGCCTTTGGCTCAGGTCATGGTCCCAGGGTCCTGGGATTGAGCCCTGCATCGGGCTCTCTGCTCAGCGGGGAGTTTGCTTCCCTCTCTCTCCCTGCCTGCCTCTCTGCCTACTTGTATCTCTGTAAATGAATAAATAAAATCTTAAAAAAAAAAAAAATAACAATCCTATCACCAATGTCAGTATCAGCCACAGGAAGCATAACATGACTTGTGCCAAAAACTGTGTTAGGCACCAGATATATATACCTGTAAACAGACATGGTAGGATCTCCCATGGGATCAGTGGAGATGGGGGGAGAGATACATTTAAAAAGTAAACAAATGAGGGGTGGCTGGATGGTTCAATCGGTTAAGAATCTTTTTTTTTAAAGATTTTATTTATTTATTTATTCGACAGAGAAATCACAAGCAAGCATGTTCAATCGGTTAAGCATCTTTTTTTTTTTTTTTAAAGATTTTATTTATTTATTTATTTGACAGAGAAATCACAAGCAAGCAGAGAGGAGACAGGCAGAGAGAGAGTGGGGGGGGAGCAGGCTCCCTGCTGAGCAGAGAGCCCAACTCGGGGCTCGATCCCAGGACCCCGAGATCATGACCCAAGCCGAAGGCAGAGGCTTAACCCACTGAGCCACCCAAGTGCCCCAAGCATCTGACTCTTGATTTCAGCTCAGGTCATGATCTCAGGGTCACGAGGCTGTGCCCTACACTGGGTTCCACATGGGGCATGGAACCTGATTAAGATTCTCTTTCTCCCTCTGTCGCTCCCAACCGGTCATGCTCTCAAAAAACAACTTTTTAAGAGGAAAAAAAAAAAAGAAAAGGAAAATATATAAATAGAAACTGTAAACTATCATATAAGGGAAAAGGCAGAATAAAGTCAATCAGAGAGGCTGGGTTTAGCTACGTGACCTATCAAGTTAAAGATAACAACTACTTAATGACACTGCCTATGTACTATGGACTAATATATGTACCATCTTTCATATTTCCATATTCCCCCACCCCATGAAGTCTGTGTCAAATAAACAGTCCCACACAATGAAGATGCTGACAAGCTGTTCTGCACGAGAACTGAAAATAGAAAGTAATAATGGGACTAAAACAGGAGTTTTACCGGATATGAAAAAAAACATTTCTGTGAATAAAAAGATAATACACAGTCTATATTCCAAAAGAACATTGAGAAGACAATTTATAATTACTTGGAAGAATCTTTTATCTGCAAACCTATGAACAAAATATATATATTTTAAATCTAATAATTACACAAGATTAAAATTCAATACCTTTTACTAGACGGTTAGTAGAAGAAAGAGGCCTGATACGATATTCAATGAGTTTCTAAGGCACACATTTTCTTAAACACTTTAATATTCTGGAATCAGAATGTGTCTTACAAGCAATGGCAAGTCACAGCTAAATTGGCAGTATTTTTTCCTTAGTGACATAAAATAATTATAATTAATGGAATCTTAAATTTGATGAAATATATTATCCCTAAAACATGTTAAGGTGCCATCCTGTAATTTAGGACCAGTTCTCATGAACATAATGTGGTAGTCACACACACACACACACACACACACACACACACACACACACACACACACAATCAATTCCACTTTTGGCTAACTATCAAAGGAAAACAATCTGACTTTAGATACTGAAATCCCATCTTTTACATGTTATAATTCACTGAAATCAAGGATTTTTTTAAATCATGATCTTCTCTTTAGCAGAGTATTAGAACATTTAAATAGCTCCTTATTTCATAGATTTGACCATATCACAGAATCACGCCCCTTAAAACCTGACACAGTAAAAGTCTGCATACAGAAATTATTTTATAATGCAGATGTTCCTCTGATCCTTCAGAGCACCACCCTTAAAGAGTCCTCCAGTTTTAGAAATGTGAAAAAGGAAATTGTAACAATAATTTTCTAACAATAATTTTCTAATAATTTTTAACAATAATTTTCAGAAGGCAACTAGTAGCCCTAACTATTTAATATTCTTTCCCACTAACATACCCATAACCTACTTAACTTTCACATGATCAATAAAGCCTAATGTTAACATGTAACCAATGAGTAGAGAGGGGCAGAGGGGCTCCATGAGAAAAACCAGAGTGGAATATAGTTTATTCAATGAATTTACATACTCTGGTATAATCACCATCACCATTTTGCTACATACACATTTAATAGATAAGGCAGACGCAGAGAAATATGATGATTCTCTTAAAACCATAGAACATCAGATCCAATTTTTGGCTTGGAACAGGAGAGGACACATTCAGAGAAAAAAAAAAACATTAAAGTAAGATTTACATAAAATAGTACTTGAAATATTTAAAATTAACAAATTCAATTTTTTAAAAAGATTTTATTTATTTATTTGACAGACAGAGACCACAAGTAGGCAGAGAGGCAGGCAGAGGGAGAGGAAGGGAAGCAGGCTCCCCGCTGAGCAGACAGCCCTGATGCGGGGGACCCTAGGACCCTGGGATCATGACCTGAGCCGAAGGCAGCAGCTTTAACCCACTGAGCCACCCAGGTGCCCCAATAATTTAATTTTTAAAAAGAACAGGCAGATGCCTGGGTGGCTCAGTCAGTTAAGCGTCTGCCTTTAGCTCAGGTCATGATCCCACCATACTGGGATCAAGTTCCACAACAGGCTCCCTACTCCACAGGGAGTTTGCTTCTCCCTCTGCCCCTCCCCTGACTTGTTCTCTCAATCTCTCAATCTCTCTCTCTCTCCTTAAATAAATAAATAAATAAATAATCTTTAAAAGAAAAAAAAGAACAAGCAATGGCATCAAGGATGTAAATGTATGTATGTATACATGGTAAAGGATATTCAACAACAATAATAATGGAAGTGCAACCTTTTTGAAAGGCAATTCAGCCACTACTTCTTTTTAAAAAGTACCCTTAAGGGAATACACAATAGTACAATTCAAAGATGCTGATTTTTTTTTTTTAAGATTTTATTTATTTATTTGACAGAGAGAGATCACAAGTAGACAGAGAGGCAGGCAGAGAGAGAGAGAGAGAGAGAGAGGGAAGCAGGCTCCCTGCTGAGCAGAGAGCCCGACGTGGGCCTCGATCCCAGGACCCTGAGATCATGACCTGAGCCGAAGGCAGCGGCTTAACCCACTGAGCCACCCAGGCGCCCAAAGATGCTGATTTATAACAATGTTTATAGTAATGAAAAGGTGTAAGTTAAATGTCCAAAATGGAGAATTTATTACATAATGGTCATATAGTCAAACACTGTAGAAACACACTGAACAATGTGAAAATAATTTCACAATGTACTGAATAAAAAGAGCTACCTGGAAAGATAATCCCTTTCTGGGGAAAGAAGAGGGGCCAGATACAGAGTCCAATCACCAATGGCTAATAATTTAATCATTCATGCTTAAGTCATGAAGCCTCTAAACACCTCCTCCCTCCACCCTGACAAATAGAGGATTCAAAGAGCTTCCAAACTGACAGACAAGGATACATCCATGGAATGGCAGAGTCCCCAGACTCCAAAGGCACAAATACTCTTGTGCTTGGGACCTTCCAGACCTCACCCTATGCAACTCTTCCATCTGGCTGTTCCTGAATTATAAACTTCTTGTTAGAAACGGTTACTCTAGTAAATAAAATGTTTTCCTGAATCCTGTGAGCCATTTCAGCAAATTAATCAAGCCAGAGCAGAGGGTCATGGAAGCCTCCAATTTATAGCCAGTATATAGCACAGATGACAACCTGGACTTTCAATTCAATGTCTGAAGGGGTGGGGAGGTGGTGGTATGGAACCAAGTCCTTTACCTATGGGACGTGACACTATCTCCAAGTAGTTAACGGTGCTAGAACTGAGTGACTGAGTTAAACTGTATGACACCCAGGTGATAGTCTGAAAACTGCTTGGTATAGGAAAACTTCACAAACATCTGGTAGTCAGTGGTGTCAGCAGTGAAGTGTTCTGTGAACAGAGTGTACAGAATAGAGGAGATACACAGGGGGAGTGTTTTTCCTCTTACATTATAGTATACAATATAACTTCACAAAGCTCATTAATCTCTTACACTTCTTTTCTGATAAAGATGTCAAATATATTCTAATAAAACTTCATTAGTGCACAAAAGGTAAAAAAGGAGGACACAAAAGTTCCTAGATGTCCGCTTATGATCAGATAATTTAATGTCCCCCATAGCACGGAGTTCATCTTATATGAAGATGTCATATCTTTAATAAGAGTGGATAATTATTTTCTAATTGACAATTAAAAACAACATAGCAGGAAACCATACTAAAAGCATCACTACACAAATACCTAAGTATTTTAAACTATCACTTACCATATAAGGAATATTCTGCTTCCTGACCTGTGTCACTCTCACTGGAGGTTGATGTGAGGCTGGTAGTTAAAGTATTACTTAAGGACTGACCAACTGATAAAACTGTTGTTGCTGTGGCTACATTGCTGCTGCTAGTCACACTGGATGTTGACATTGTCACTGTTGATGTGGTACCAGGTGTGGTCAAATTGGGAAAACTCTGAGCACCCATAAGAGGAGAAGCTAAAGATAAAAATGAAGCATATCAGTACAACTGGTGGGATTGTATAAACCTAAGAAAAACTAGGTTATATATTTAGAATGAGATCATGAAACACTAATTATTAAAAGGCTGAAAAGCAACAACTTTGGGAACCCAACTGAAATCCAACTAGGAATCCTTGTTTGTATAGCACTGTTATTTTTCCAAAAAATTAAGCCTCGCTTTTTTAAAAACCGTTAACAGGCAATGAACTAATTCCCAATGACATTTTCCAAAGGAATTACTTTAACCCATTAGCTTACGTTAGAATTAAACACCTTCCAGAAGCTAGTATCAATTTAGGACCTAAGAAAAAGTTAAACGAGTGTGATGCTCCGATTTCAGTTGACAATAACAATATTTAATAGTCATCTATTATCCTCATGCAGCTGAACTTAACAATTATTTTAGAAGAGTGAAAAACAGAAGTGTGTTACTGTTTTATCCTTCCAGATTAAGTGGTTCTTTATCACACCTGATCTGAATTCTTAAGAGATCATGATTCTACAGAACTGCAGATTCCTGAAGTGCTAAATCTGACGTAGTTGTATGTAACACGGTTAACAATCTAGTTAAAGACTACAGCCAGAACCCACTGAACAAGAAACCCTACTGTGCATCCCTCCGAGTGGAAAAACCATTGGGTTCCATAAGGAAAAGCTCACTTACTTGCTGTGCTCATCACATTCCTCCCCAAAGTATTAGTGTTGTTATCACTGCTGCTTCGGCTTAGATTCATGTTGTTCGTGGCATTAGTCCGTGCTATGTTTGCCACTCTCCTTACAAAACTCTCCAAGCTAGATGTTTCTCTTGAGGACAGATTAGGTACACTTGCACTAGAGCTCATAGGGGCCCCAGCAGCCAACAAAGAACTCACTGACAGTCTGTTACTTGCTGAAGAGCTAAGGGGCCGTTGTGAAGCTGCTTCTTTATTAGTTAACTCAGACACTGAACTAACATCAGGAGAACTAACACTAACAATTCCCATGGATATTGCACTAGACTCCCCAGGAGTGCGAACAGAACTGTCAGGGCCTAACTTTCTTTCAGCATTTTCACTTCCCGTTTCCGCTGTTAAGGTGCTGGTGCTTGCACTGGAAGATGACCCTACTTCTGTTTGAGGGACGTTTTCAGCAGATGAAAGAACAACAATTGGTTCATGGACATCAGCTCCTGAAACTATACTGTGTTCCATTACAATTTCTGATCTCCGTTCCGTTTTGGTCGAACCCAAGCTGATGTCGCTGCTACTGGCCACGCTACACACAGAACTGCTGCTTCCTTTTCTACTTGAGGAGCCTGCAGCAGCAGAGGTCTTGTCTGGACAGTTGTTTTTCACCAAGCTGCTCCATGATTGCGTTGTGCCTGAAACAGTGGATGAAACAGGTTTGGGTGATGCCACTGTATCAGGGTCGTACCCTGGTGCAAGCTTGAGGTCAAATTTTCCTTCTGCGCCCATACGGTAAGAGTTTGAGCCACCAGCATCCCAGGTGACATCAATCCAGCCTGGAAAGGGACAGGAGTTTGTGAGACCCAGCAGAAAGCAGAGAGGAGCGTGTCAGACAGTAGCTCCACAATATGGGATCAGCTTTTCATCACTGCTGTACTTCTCTGAATTTCTATAGCCATTTAAGGTCTGCCAACTAAAATTAAATTCTTCCTTTTATTTCTCTTATTTCTGAACTGCATGCTCTGCTGATATCTGAAAACAATGTAAGGGTCATGTTTACATCCATTGGGGTGTCTTTTAAGGGGAAGAACTATTAAAAACTGGAAAAAGACTGATACAAATGGTGATATACTACACCTTCAGTTAAGTACAGATGATATCTAAATAAAAGGTTTTTTAATTGCTAAATGTGATTATGTGGTCGAATGTTCTTTTTAGAAAATTTCTGACTTGTCATTAATTTTTATGTTTGGGCTAAATTCTAATAATTGACAAATAAAATATTCATGTATTACTGTACAAATTTTAGGTCACCAGCTCAAATAACACTAAGTTAGCATTTCGGTTGTGTTCTCAAAGTTCAGTGGTTACTTGGTTTTCTTATGATTAAATTTAATATATTTGAATAAGCACAGAAAATTCTAATAACAAAATTTTTTAAGTATTGCTAGGCTCTTTATTAGAACCTATAAGCTAAAGCTAATAATGTGCAAAGAACTAATGAACAAGATATTCAATGTATATTGACTTGTACTTGTAAAACAATACTTGTTCTTTTTAAGAAACAGTAATTAAATTCCAAAAGCAGTAAAACAAATTGCCTAGCAGAATGGAAAATAATAAAAATTTTACAATCTTAGTTTAGTGTTATCACCTAACTACTTCAGGGAAAACACAACACATAAAATACATGTATTTTTAAAATATAACACGTTTAAGTTTTCTAAAGTCTGAAAGTACTTCACCCATACACGCAAGTACTCCCATGCATGCGCACACATGCACACACACGTAACAAATTCATGTATGTTTATGATGAGGCTCAGAGAGGTATAAGTAATACTGAATCACCTGTGGGGATTATCTGCATAGGGGTTCTATGAGAGAAAAACTAACAGCCCCAAATCTACATAGTCTAGTTTTGATGAAATTTCAATTGCTCCCATTTATTCCATATGCTGAAGTAAGTTCGGAAGAACCAACATTTAACCATCTCTTCTTCAACATGGAATAGTGTGAATAAAGGAGAGGCTCAAAAACATCTACCAATTCCAAATAAAAATAGCATTATAGTACATTAATTGGCCCAAAAATATGCAGATAATTTCATAGCAGTCATCAAGATCTGTAAATGTATGTTCATCTGTCTTACTCAGAAGGCAGAAAGTTATACTTTTTTGGTGACCACTGTTTACATGAAATCTAACAATTTACCAAAAATACCAGTACATGGTAGGGACTCATTTTTGTGGAACAGATGGGGGGAAAAGGGTATTTCCACTGACACATAGATTCTTTAGAAAGGAAAGATATTTGGGGCACCCAGGTGGCTCAGTTAAGCATCCAAATGGATTTCAGCTCAGGTTGTGATCTCAGGGTTATGAAATCGAGCTCCACATTAGACTCCACACTGGATGTGGAGCCTGCCTAAGATTCTCTACCTCTCCCTGTGCCCCTCCCCACCAAAAGAAATGGTTGGTTTAGTCAGTGGAGTGTGTGATTCTTAATCTTGGGGTTGTGAGTTCAAGCCCTACATTAAGTACAGAGAATACTTAAAAGTAAAATTTTAAAAATTTTAAAAAAGAAAGAAAGAAAAAGAAATGGTTGGTTTACTATTTGAAAGCTAAGCACTTTTGCTAACATAATGGTTTCAATGTAACACTCAATATGACCAGCCAACTTGATCAGCTGAAATTCTACATTAATCCAGTCAGCCAAAAAAGCTTTTTTTATATACTAAATTCTAAAATTAAGATTCCCATTTTCCTAGGCAGTCACTTCAGCTGCCTCTAGCCTGAGAAAAATAAACTGCATTCATATACCCCTAACTAGCCCACACACTTAAAAGCCAAAACAAACGATTTAGAATATTAACTAAGTATCATTAAGATGTCTAAAAACATTTAAAATTTCTGGGTTGAATGGTACTACTGTCCTCTCAACTATTACTGGTTTTTATGAATGTGGGCAGTTATATCTTTGCTCATTCACTGTAAACCTGCTATAATGACAACAATTTGCAGTTACAGTATAACTGCACAGAAATGGATTAAGTAGATCCCTTGGGTGGCTCAGTTGGTTAAGCGTCTGCCTTCTGCTCAGGTCATAATCCCAAGGTCCTGGGACTGAGTCCCACATTGGGCTCCCCGCTCAGCAGGAAGTCTGCCTCTCCCTTTCTTTCTGCTCCTACCCCCTGCTCATGCTCTCTCTCTCACTCTAATAAATAAATAAAATCTTTTTTTTAAAAATGCACTAAGTAGTAAGATGATACAAGGAAAAGAATCTCAAAAACCATAAAATCAAGAATGTATTTAGGTAAATAAATGCCTATATCACATAGAACATGAATATATCAAGATACTAAGTATTAGTCACTCTCCTAAGCACTGTCACCTTTATTATAGCTCTTCAGATATCTGGTTTAAGTTAAGAATATGAACATTTTACTCCTTTTTGTTCTTAATGCCAAGCAAAATTCTTAAGAACACACTATTGGCTAGTCAAATCATTTACAAATAAATCAACCTTTTGAGTATTTATAAGAAAAAACACTAGGCATTTTAAGTTGCTTCTGGGAATTTAAAAGCAATTTACTAAGTGGGTATAAATTTGATTTAAACAACAACCCTTACCTTATAAAATATCAAAGTTTAAAATCCAAAGAAAAGCTAGTAGACTGAGAAACGTTAGGAATGTTATTTTATAACCTAATAAAAAACAAAAAGGCTACAATTCTTTATCTATGCTTTATTAAAAAACAGTTGCTAAAAATGTTAATGCTTTTTCTTATACATGACTTATAAAAGAATAAAAAATTACTGCCTCATTCCTATCACACTAACAAGAAAAGCCTAAGAAATTAAAGATCAATGAAAACTTATGAATAATAGACCAAAAAAAGCAGCAGAAAATGTTTGAGTAGTCAACTTATACTAACTTATTAATCACTTTAGAATATTAGCATAAGTTCTAAATCAAACAGAAATTAAAATTTTTCCTTAATTCTAAATAAATGATTTTTCCATTTTTAGCATGAAATCAATACAGTTCTATAGAGTGCTGGGACATTTATACAATTTGTAAACTATCCCAAAATAATGAAAAATACTTTGTTATTTAAGTACTCCATTCCTACACTAAATGCTAAGCACCTACTCACCATTATGTAGTTCCCCTGTGACGGTACCTTCCCCTTGTGGGCTGCCATCCTGATCTCTCCATTTCCAATCAAGGCCTCTAATCACACGAGCCCCTGGAACCACGTATTTCAGAACCTGGGAGCGAACTAGACGTCTCTGTCTTCTAAGATTAGCTTCTGCTTCCTTAGCTGCTTTCCCTGTAAAGTAGAAATTCAAGAAATATAAACACGTCACATTTTATAAAGAGAACTGTTTCAGTAAGTTAAAACCCAGCTTCATCTCTTTACCTAGCTGGTCTTCACATACTCCATTTACAGTGCCATAAAGTTCAAATCCAGAGAGTGATAGGTAGTGGGTTTGTCCACTAGCATTCTTCCCCATCTGTTTAATTCTTACGTGTCGCCAACCTTGTTTCTCATCCTTTGGTGGATCAAGAGGCCAGGTTGCTGTTGACCTGTGAATGTGTTAGGGAAAAAAATAGTGTAATGTTTTAAAACAGATGAAAAGGATGTTTAGGTGGAGAAGATTTTTATATAATAGAGACCAACAGAAAAAATAAACAAACTTCCACATTCAGTCTGTTACTGAATTCCACAGTTTGTTATGTAAGAATCAAGATATCAAGGAGAAAATCAGACATCAAGAAATTAAGTTAAAATGAAATGTTTAAATGTGTATGATTAATGTCTCATAACTTAGATGATTATGATCAATAAAAAGAAATGAAGACAAGAAATGTTAAGAGCAACAAATATGCTACGATGAAAAGATTTTTAAAAATTCTTGCAAAGGTTTAAATAATATATTAAATATTAAATTTAAAGCCTGAAAATATTATCTATTAATTCAAATATTAAGGAGTTCTCTCCATACTACATGAAATGCAGAAAGTAATTTAAACTCTATGCCCTATATTCCCCTCAAAATGTGCCACACTGTTCTATTAAAATTTAGCAGGACTAAAATTTTTAGAAATACAATACTTTTGGGGGACCTGGGTGGCTCAGTTGGTTGAGTGTCAGACTCCTGGTTTCAGTTCAGGTTGTTATCTCAGGGAAATGGGGTCGGCAGCATTGACCCCCGTGTTCAGCATGGACTCGTCCTCTCCTGCTCTCTCTGCCCCTTCTACATGCACACTCTCGTCTCAAATAAAGTTTTTAAAAGGACTATAATACTTTGTTTTTAGAATATATATATATGACCAATATATAAAATTAGAGAAAGAATATAAAAATAAGAAAAATTTAAAAGTTAGCCATATTTCTTTAAGCAGCAATAACTACTGTTAATCTGTAGAATATACACATATGTCATGTATATATACGGAAAGTTTAGTAAAAAAACTAATTCCATTTTTTGTTCTTATTAGTATACTATATTCGGCTCAGGTCGTGATCTCAGAGTCCTGGGATCAAGCCCCACATCGGGCTCTCTGCTTGGTGGGGAGCCTGCTCCCCCTCCCCTACTCTGCCTGCCTCTCTGCCTACTTGTGATCTCTCTCTGTCAAATAAATAAATAAAATCTTTAAAAAAAAAAAGGGACGCCTAGGTGGCTCAATTGGTTAAGCATCTGCCTTTGGCTCGGGTCATGATCCCAGCATCCTGGGATCGAGTTCCACATCAGGCTCCTTGCTCGGTAGGGAGCCTGCTTCTCCCTCTGCCTCTAGCCTGCCATTCTGCCTGCCTGTGCTTGCTCTCTCTTTCTGACAAATAAATGAAAAACTTAAAAAAAAAAAAAATCTTAAAAAAAAATTTTGGTAAAATTATCATTTCAAAGTTTTAAAACCTAAATTATAGTATCAAATGATTTTTTTTTAAAGATTTTATTTATTTGTCAGCGTGCAGAAGCAGGGGAGTGGCATACAGAGGGAGAGGAAGAAGTAGTACAAGGAGCCTGGGATCATGACCTAAGCCCAAGGCAACCACTTAACCAACTGAGCCACTCAGGTATCCCTCCAGTGATATTTTTAAAAAGATAAACTTGCTTTAATATTTCACAAAGAAGAGAGCTCTAAGAACATACAGTCATAAAAATAAACAAAGCTCTTTACTCAGTTTTTCAATTTGCAAAGACTCCTCAACTAACCCTGGTTCATTGAGACTGCAGTCATCAACATGGGTATACAAAGAAGTCCAGTTCTGTCCATCTTTGGATACCTGGAAAACCCAATTTCTCAGGGCAGACCTTCCATAACCACGAGCATGACGAAGTGTGTATGCTGATGGTATCACCCAGAGACCCAGATCTATGGCAAACCAGGCATTCTTATCGTCATTGCTATGGCAATTTAAAGCTGAATTATCACGACTTAGTATGTCTTCTAAACGGCCATATGGTAGATTTCTTCCTTCTGATGATGTTACTACTACAAGTCCATAAGCAGCTGGATTTACCCATTCATATGCAGTTCTAAATAAAATAAAAAAAAAATTAGTAGTTAACACTATTAAAATAACTGCAATATATTCATACCAGTTTTCCACATAAAATCGTATTTTTTAAAATTCTAAAATTGGCAATTTATTTTTTCCTCATAAAAAGGAACTGAGATAGTCTTATGTTTAAGCTATAAGACAAAATTCCTTAAAGTGAAAGATACTCAGAGTGGTTAATTTTATTCTACCATCTAGAATTCTTTTTCCAGGTGAATATTTTCACTCTACATTAAAGAGCATGACTTACTTCGCATTTGTCCCAATCCAGTAAATGATTCCATTTTCATCAAAATCATGCTGGTGCCGAAATATAAAATTTTGGCCTTCTCTTAATTTCCGAACAAAGACAAATGAAGATCGGTCAAAATCATACCACTGTTTTGCTACCTATACCAAAGAGAATATGGAAGACACTCACCTTAATAATGCTATTTTCAAATGCACTGCCCACTTTTCCCTCTCCTTTAATGTGACTTATTTTTTTGAGTTTATTTATCTATGAGAGAGAGAGCATGGCAGGGGTGGGGAGGGGAGGTGCAGAAGAATAAGGAGACTCCCCGCTGAGCAGGGAGCCCAATGTGGGGCTCAGTCCCAGGACCCTGAGATCATGACCTGAGCTGAAGGCAGCCTCTTAACCGAATGAGCCACCCAGGTGCCCCAATTTGACTTATTTTATCCCAACAATTACTCATTAAAGACCACATGGGGAAAATCCTACAGTGGGCTCCATGCTCAGCAAGGTGGCTGCTTGAGATTCTCTCTCTTCTTCTCCCTCTACCTCCTCCCCACTGCACATGTACTCTCTCACAAATAAGCAAATCTTTTTTTAAAAAAAGAATATTTGTGGGAAAAAAAACCAGAAAAACTCAAATTTCTACAACCAAAGTATCCACTATTAATATCATAGAATATCTGTTTACTCCATTATTTCAACAGACAAGGTAAAACAACACCTGATCATACTGTACCAAATTTTTTTTTCCATATTGGTCTTTATACATTTTAATAGCTACATAATATTCAAATTAATGGAAATAATTATCAGCTTGGTAGACGTCTTATTGACCGGCATTAAGGTTTTGTTCATGATTTTAGTATCACAAATGTCTCTAATAAACCTCTTAATGAAGAAAGCATTATAGTGCATAAAGATTATTTTCTTAAAATAGAGTACAAAAAACTGGAATTACAAGGTTAAAGTGCATTACCATAACTCTGCATACGTACTTCCGCAACTTTTCTAAAGAGTTAAACCCCATAGCAGAGAATGCCTATTTCACCACGGCCTTGCCAGAAACTCACCATTTTTAAGAGATACTGTTCCAGAGATTCAACTGTAGCCAGGGGTTCCATCTTCAACATCCTGCCAGTCCTATCTATCAATGCAGTTTCACCAGGTGCACGTTCCAACCGAAATCTTAATCTTCTTGTAAGTATCTGTGCAAAAAATAAGACTGCTTCAGAAAGTACCTTGTTTTTCTCTTAGAACTGTAAAAATGAGAAAGATTCTCAACAGTAATTGAAAATTGTAAGTTATAGTATAACCCTAGAAGAAGGACCAATGTCTGTTTTCTTTTCTTTTCTTTTTTTTTTTTTTTTACAAAGGACCACTGGGGGCACCTGGGTGGCTTAGTCAGTTAACTGTCCGGCTCTTGACTTCAGCTCAGAGAATGATCTCAGTGTCATAAGATCAAGCACCACATCAGGCTCCATGCTCAGTACAGAGTCTGCTTATCCCTCTCCCCCTGCTCCTCCCTCAGCTCTTCCTCTCTCTCTCTCTCAAATAAATAAATAAAATCTTTATAAATAAATAAAATTTAAAAGGACCACTGAATAAGTGATACTGGCTTTCAAGAAAGAAAGTTAACAATGTACTGAGAAATTTCTAAACAACTTCAAATACACATGGTTTAAAGAAATAGCAAAACACTGTTAACAGAAGTACCATATTCCTTACAAGTTTCAATTTCCAGGAAAGTTACGAAGAGTAGCTCATTATTTAGCTAATTTATTCCTTTATTTTTTTAATCATTCTTTTTTTTTCTTTAAGATTTTATTATTTGTCAGAGAGAGAGAGAGGAAGAATATAAGCAGGGGGAGTGGCAGGGAGAGAGAGAAGCAGGCTGCCCACTGAGCCAAAAAGCCCTTGCTCCTCTTCATTATTCAATCCAAAATAAAACACAAAGTAGATTTCAACATCATGTTATATATAATTCCATGTCAGGCAAACTAAATACTTTAACTCCCTGGACAACTTCTCAAGTCTGGGAATCTAGTGGCTTTGGTAACATCTGGATAAATGGGGGGGTATGGCAAGATTTTTGCCTTGAGTAACCATTGTTTTGGCAAATACAAATTCTTAGTCACTTAGTAAAGACTATTTAAAAGAAACAATTCCATGCAGTCCAATACTGGATAAAGGCAAAATTCAGGCAAAATGACATGTAAAGAAAACTAAGGTAACCTACAAAAGATATAATAAAGATCTGTATTGGGATAGTCATACAAAGAATATTTATTCTGTCTATTCACATTTGGATACCAGCTGCTAACAAAAGAATACATGAATAAATGAATGTAAATGCCAACCCAAACATTTAAGAAAAAAACAAGCTTCTTATAAAACACATGACAGATTTCCTAAATAATCAATAGGAACAGCTAAGGAAGTCCACCTGGCTTTACCAAATGACAAAAAGCAAGAAAAACAAATTGTCCTTAAAATATTTTCATACTTTCTCATCTACTGATACTCGTAGAGACCAAAGGACTTAACTCATAATTCTAGAACAAAAGGACCCATTTCTTTTTTCCTGCCTTTTCCATTGATAAAGCATCTTCTTCCACTTACCCTCAACCAAATGATTTACTACTTAAAAATAAATATTTATTAAAAATCCAGTGATTTGATTTTTATAAGTTGAAATATTAATAATTCAAGAGTTATTTAAAAATAATCAAATGGCATTAGGATTACAGTCTTTAATGAGTAAGCAAAATTGTTAACTTAAAACAATGCGAAACAAAGTTTGTTCTTATTTTTGTTTTCTTAAGCAAAGTAAAAGACTACTCCTAAAGATATTAAGCAATAGTGACTACATTTTTCATGATTACCTGCAGGTTATATGTGGATCCAGGTGTATCATATAAATGGAGAGGTAGACGTTCAATAGACTCTAGTACAGCTATTAACTTCCGAATTAATGCAACTGCTGGTCGACTACAAAGAAAAAATAATTAAGAGCATTTATATAATTTTATAACCAAATTCATACAGAAACTGTGTTAACCAACCTCATAAAGACCCCTACTTTCTTTATGAGTGCAAAGAGAAGTTTAATTTTGTATGTGCAAACAAAAATACTCTCATAACTCAATTTCCTTCACTCAAGAATAAAGTATTTCATTTTACTTATAAGACTTTTATCAACTGCATTCAAAGGAGACATAAAATTTATTTTTTAAAGTTTAAACAATTATGGGATGCCTGGGTGGCTCTGTTGGTTGAGCGTCTGCTTAAGTCCTGATCCCAGCTCCTGGGATGAAGCCCCACATCAGGCTCCCTGCTCAGCAGGAAGTTTGAGAGCAGAGCCTGCTTCTCCCTCTGCATGCCACTCCCCCTGCTTGTGTACATGCATTCTCTCTCTCTCTCTCTCTGACAAATAAATAAATAAATCTTTTTTTAAAAAGTTTAAATAATTTTATTACTTAAAATTTGATACATATAAAAATATATAAAGCAGCAAAGTTTTGAAAATCGTATTATTTGCTGGTAAGGTAATGCTGGTATATGTTTCTAGAAAATAACTTAACAATTTTTATCAAGAAACTTTTAAGATCACCTACAACCTTTAACTCAGTAATACCACTTAAAGGAATTTATGTAAAAGGATGTTTCCAGGGGCGCCTGGGTGACTCAGCTGGGTCATGATCCCAGAGTCCTGGGATCAAACCCTACATCAGGCTCCCTGCTCAACAGGGAGTCTGCTTCTCCCTCTGCCCCTCACCCTGCTCATGCTCTCTTCGTCTCTCAAGTAAATAAATAAAATCTTAAAAAAAAAATGCTGTAAAAAGCCTTTCCTATTATACATTTAAAATATAAAGCTACTTTGATCACTGAATTTAAAAGTTCCTATTTTGTGTATAAGCACTATATCGACAATTTTAAAGAAGTATACCAACTTTCAAACATTGTAAACATTAAATTAAAAGAAATTTAGTGATTTACCTTTCATCATCTTCATTTTCACTAAAAGCTGTTTTGAAAACATTTATTCTTTCTACCAGTTGACTACAATCTTGTTTCATATCTAAATCCACGCTCTAAAAAAAATTAAAAAGGTACCCAAAAAAAACATTTTAAGGCTGTTACCAAAATCAAACACACTACAAAGATAAATATTAATATATTATAAAATATTACCAATATAATCTAAGTGAAATCATTCTTTTCTTTCAATTAAAATTCTTTTTACTATATAACTAGTAGACCACAGCTAACATAGACTTTTCTTTTTTTTTTTTTTTTTTTACTTCCTGTATAGAATGTGCTAGTCAGCTTTACCCAAAGTGTAGTATGCAAGGTGGTATCAGATTATTTTCAAATGAACATTTTCCATTTCAATAGTATTAGGAAAAATATAACTAGTACACCAAAACAATGATTTCACAAATATCACTAAGATATATAATGTGAATATAAGTTTCATAATGGAAATTATGCAAATGGTAAAACTGAAGTGAATGAAGTGATGAAGTGAATACACAACTTACAGAAGTCAAAGTGAATTTTAAGAGTTTATTACCACATACAGTAAGAGCAAAAATTAAAGTGGGAAGTAGAACTAAAATAGAAGAAAACTTTCACTTTTTATACTTTTGTTAGAATTGGTTATAATAAGTATATATATATAATAAGTATATATGGTATGATTCATTAAAATAAAGATTTTCATCACAATTAAGAGATACTAAAGGTAGACTAAGTTGACAAGAAACAGAAGGTTATTAGCAAATACTTGTCAAATAGTCACAGTAACTTCCTAAACAGTCATGGCTCATAAATTAATTTTATGCATATAATTTAAGGTCTTAAGGTCAGAGCAGTGAATAATGTTAAAACTTAGGCCAAAGTAAGTGTTTTGTCAAAAAAATCTAGAATAAATTGTAATTGGGAAACTCAAAAATCTAAATAGACTCAATTATTGAATTCAACTGGCTCAAACTAATGATATAACATAAAGAAAAGGCCAGAGAAATTATAATATTAACATTTATTACCTCAGTTTTTAAATATTTCTTGACAAAACAAATACAACAAAAAATTTCTTGACAAAAGAAACAAAACAAACATTTCTTGACAAAACAAAAACTGAAAAAATCAAAATAGACTCAATTAATGAATTCAACTGGCTCAAACTAATGATACAACATAAAGGAAAGGCCAGAGAAATTATAAGTATTAACATTTATTACCTCAGTTTCTAAATATTTCTTGACAAAACAAATGCTCTGCCAAAAATGTAGCTACAAATAATTGTTAGAACTATTATAGTCTGTTTTGTATTATTTCGTAAACTTACATTGTTTAAAACAGTAAGCAGTGCTTGCACCAATCCACTACTACACATTTCATATGGTGAAATTGTGTTTTCATCTTTCAAAAGTACAATTAGATTTTCTAAGGCTGTCTTCATTAAATCTCTCCAAGTGTTCTCACTTTCAATACACTAAAAAAAAAAAAAAATTTTAATGAAGACAAAAATGACCAAAAAACAGGTCTTAATATACTTAATTTATCACATCAATTATCAAGAAAATAAGTCAGATATTAAATAAGAATAGGGAGTTCAAATTATTAATGTAAATTATATCTCTGCCAGGGTCAGAAAACAATTCTTTTTAAGAGAGGGCAGCCGTGAAGAGGGGCAGAGGGAGAGGGAAAGAGAAAATCTTAAGCAGGCTCCAGGCTGAGCACAGAGGCCAATACAGGGCTCAATCTCACAACCCTGAGATCATGACCTGAACCAAAATCAAGAGTCAGGACGCATAACCGACTGAGTCACCAGGCGCCCAGTGCACAAAACATTTTATAAAGGGACAATTAGAAGTATTTTGGGCTTTACAGGCTATATGGCCTCTGTCACACCTATTCAACTCTGCCCTGCAGCCACACAACCAAAGCAGTCACAGACAACAGGTAAAAGAGTGAGTATGGCTGTGAGCAATAAAACTACTTTTGGACACTATCATTACATTTTCATGTATCAGAAAATAACTACTCTTACTTCTGATTTGTTTTCAACCATTTAAAAATATAAAAACCATTCTTACAAAGCCATATAAAAATAGTTGGCAGGCCTAATTTAGCCCATGGGTGGTAATTTGCTGACCCCTAAACAATACCCAGAATATAAGGGTAAAGGGGGAAAAACTAAACAAAGATCAATGTGTGTCATAAAACCAAGAAGCTGAATAACATACTTGTCTATTTGTATGAAGTTCCCAAGATGACTCTAACTGAGTTGCTATGTTTCTGAGTGTTACCACTACTCCACGAGGCATGCTTTCCACAGCTTTAAAGTGGTCATCATATAAATCTCGAGCCATAGTTCGTACCTACCAAATTAAAATTGCAAATATGAATTCTCACAGTTTGAACAAATCTCTTCTACCTACATATAAATGTGAAACTTTTTTTTTTTAAAAGATTTTATTTATTTATTTGACAGAGAGAGATCACAAGTAGACAGAGAGGCAGGCAGAGAGAGAGAGAGAGGGAAGCAGGCTCCCTGCTGAGCAGGGAGCCTGATGTGGGACTCGATCCCAGGACCCTGAGATCATGACCTGAGCTGAAGGCAGCAGCTTAACCCACTGAACCACCCAGGCACCCTAAATGTGAAACTTTTAAATTTTTTGTTTCATTACCAACATCCAAGAAATGCTACTACTTCTACTCATATATGTCAAAGGTTCTAACAGGTGAAAAAGTACTCTAGTAGATTTAAGCAATATCAAATAAAATAACTCATAACCTTAATTTTTGGTTGTTTAAACTTTGTATTCATAAGCCAAAGAGGGCTTATTTCATTTAAATAAACTTTAACAACTTGTAAAAAATTAATTTTGCTTTTTTTAAATAAAGTAACCTAATTATGGTGAACCAATTAGAAAATATAAATAAGCAAAAAAAAAAAAAAAAAAATTTAAGCCACCTATAGCTCAATCAACCAAAGTTGAATCTTTTTAACTTTTCCTTAAAACTTACTTAAAAAAAAAAAAAAAAAAAAAAAAAAAAAAACTTACTTAAAGACCTACTTGGCTTTATTCAATGTTCCATGAATTACCAGCCTTCCATCTTGTATACAGAAAGGAACTCCCCTGAAGCTGAACCTTTTAATAGGGTTCAACTTTAGGTTTTAGACTTTAGGGGTGTAATTTAGGTTTTATTCTTTTCTCTTTACTTTAGGTTTTGCTTTAGGGGTGTACTTTAGGTTTTGGGGTTTTTTTTTAAGATTTTATTTACTTATGGCGGGGAGAGAAAGAGCACACGAGTGGGGGGAAGGGCAGAGGCAAATGGAGGAGCAGACTCCCCGTTGGGCAGGGAGCCTGAAGCGGGGCTCGATTCCAGGACCCCAAGATTATGACCTACGCCGAAAACAGACACTTAGCTGACTGAGCCACCCAGGCGCCCCTGTGCTTTAGGTTTTACTCTTTTTCCTATTTATATTATTCCAAGTATAAATAACACTCTATAGATTTATATATTTAATCATAAGGAATAATGACCACAGTTGGTTTGGGTACTAGCCACCTTTCACTTAAATTAATGTTATTTGAGCCTTTCCGCCACTGGAGCCATGGAGGAAAAGGAGCCATGACTCTGCACTACTCTACCACCATGCGCCTCAAAAGGACCACAAGGTGACGAAGAACATGGGCATGCACAGCTACCGCCATGGGCACCTCACCAAGCACACCAAGTTCATGCAAGACAGGATCTGAGAGGTACACAGCTTCGTCCCATACCAGCAGTATGCTATGGAGCTGTTCAAAGTCTCCAAGGACAACTGTTCCCTCAAGGTCATCAAGAAAAGAGTAGGGACACACATCCATGCCAAGAGGAAGAGAAAGGAGCTGAGCAATGTCCTGGCAGCCATGAGTGAAGAGGTAGCCAAGAAGGACTGAACCCCTCCCACTCTGTATGTAATAAAGCCTTTTTGGAACTTGAAAAAAAACTAAAATTAAAATTAAAATTAAAAATAAATTAATGTGTCCCAGGTTTGGGTCTGATAAAATTAAGTACATACAGTCTTTAAAAATATCTGCTTAAATAATGTAAATTTTGGACTTATGTAATTTCATTTAAAAAACTAACCTAGCATAATTCTAACGTAATAGAAAAAAATTGACTCCTGAAATGAATTAATAGTACTTTTTCATTCTATTTTGGTATGCCTTTCAGAATTAGGAGGAAAGTAAGCTCTGAATATTAGACAACACTTAAGACACTACCCCTTTGTAAAACAGTATTAATAAGAAAAATGAAGGTTAAAATGAATAGTTAAAATTACTTCTACCTAAAATCAGTATATTTTGATATGTACTATTTCCATACCCAAAGAATAGCCACATGGTCAATAGGTTACTATCCACTTTAAGAAACGAAGTCAATAATCATATATTCTTTAAGAATATGAAAGTAAAGGACTGAGACTAGTTCTCCTTAATTTATTCTACTTCTTACTTTTCTTCTGTATTGTGAAATTTCAGTTCCCAATGACTCTGAATTTGGTTGGTTAATACAACCTATCAGGAATCACAAGAAATTCCTGAGATAGCTCAGTGGTAAGTTTATAAAAAATTACAGTTGAGGGGCGCCTGGGTGGCTCAGTGGGTTAAGCCACTGCCTTCGGCTTAGGTCATGATCTCAGGGTCCTGGGATCGAGTACCGCATTGGGCTCTCTGCTCAGCAGGGAGCCTGCTTCCCTTCCTCTCTCTCTGCCTGCCTCTCTGCCTACTTGTGATCTCTGTCAAATAAATAAATAAAATCTTTAAAAAAAATTACAGTTGATCCTCATTATTTGAGAATTCTATATTTATGAGTTCAACTACTCACTAAAATCTATAATCTCCAAATCAATACTTAGAGTGCTCTCACAGTCACTTGTGGACATACACAGTGCAACAAAAACTTGAGAGGTGCCTCATGCGCATGTTCTCAGGTGAGGTCAAACAAGGCGAACTCTACCTTTAACCAAGCGTCATATTTGTATTAGCTCTTTACGAACAAGTGTCCTCTTTCCACACTGTATTTTGTGCCATGTTTTTAACATTTCTGTGGTTTTACTGGTGCTTTCACTGTTTAAAATGGCCACCATACATAGTACTGAAGTGCTGCCCAGTGTTTCTAAGCACAAGAAGGCATGACACATGTCTTAAGGAGAAAATGTGTGTTAGGTAAACTTCATTCAGGCATGAGGGTGTTAATGGCTCCAAGTTCAGTGTTAAGAAGTCAGTAATATACATTAAAGATGGTATCTTTAAACAGAAAGACACATAAAATAAGGTTAGGTATGGATCAGTTACAAAAATGTGACCAGAGCCTCAAAAGAACCTAACCCTGTGTTTCCCCTAAGAGCAGTAGTTCAGTATTCACAGAAGCTTTACATAACAGAACTATTATGAATAACAAAAATGGACTATATTTAGTTCAAATTCCTTTTAGCATCTAATAGCTATCTTCAATTGAGATATTTCTTCCTCAAATGCCCTTAAGATACCCTGAATTAGAAAAAACTTCTGACCTCACACTCTTTTTAAAAACAAAGAAGCAATCACAAAGTCATATATATAGCTATAGAGATAATATATATGTATCTAAAGAAATGAAAGTGTTTCTTTCCAAGGTCTAGCTTCTGGAAGTATCTTTAGGATAGCCCAACACATTAACAAGCAGAAATGGAGACATAAACATTTATGTATAACTGCTCCAAATAAAACCTATAACTACTATTTCTATGGCCAAAGCCATAAGAAACACAGTAAGACCCCAATTCAAAACATCTAAAGGCATTCTTCATATACTGTATGAAAAAACTATTCTATATCATTGTAGGTAAAATAAAAATTTCTGCCATCAGAAAATACAGAATCTAATTATGAGATTACTGTCTCTTTTAAAAATGAAAAATAAAAAGCAAGAATTGATATAATAAAGATGGAAATATACTGGCTTATATTTTTATGTAATCTCCATATCCAATGTGGGGCTTGGACTTAAATCTCCAAAATCAAGAGTTGCATGCTCTCTCTACTGAGCCAGTCCAAGTGTTATGTAGCCTTATGTATGGGGGTTGGGTAGGGGGGGAAGCATACTTAATGGATAAAATTTAAAAATTATTATTGTTATTTTGAAGATGGGAGTCGGTAAACACTTGCTCCTATATCTTTTTGAAACAATTATTACACCTAAGATGACGTTTAAACTAAGCATCAAAATATATGAATCTAGAACCAGACATTCAAATTGCTTTATCACGAAGTATTAAATCAGGATTGTAAAATAAAATGTTTTCAACCCCACTGTAATAATAATTAAAGCATGAGTTCAAAGTTTTTGTGACATTAACAAGTCAAAAATTTAAAGTTTATTGTCTTACAAATTTTGTTTTAATATTATAAGGAAATGTGTATGTATTGTGGAACATAAAATAATGAGCACAGAAAAAGAAAAACAAAATATGTTAGATTAGGGTAACTTGTGTTATATGGCCCAATTTTTTAAATGCTTGCAATATACCAATGAAACCTTACCAAGTCAGTATAAGTGACAAAAAAAAAGAAAAAGAAAATCTCACAAATATACCTTTTGCTTTGTTTTTTCTAATTTAGATTTCAATTTTCTGCCTCTTTTACCAGTCCAACCAGTCACAAATTCTGAACCTTTAAAAAAAAAAAAAGGACATTTCACAGAATTTATTTCACTGCAATTTAAGATACTCATTTATTTTTATGTGTTAAACTTATATATTCTATACAACTTAACTTACCCAGAGAAGTTTCTGCAGTAAATGAATGTTTGGTTCCCCTATTCGATTCAAATACAAAACCAGGTAAATCTTCTTTCAGTATTGTTGCTTGCTGACCATCTGAGTTATGAATAGCAATTTCTCCTTCTTTCAAACAAGTTAGTGACCAATTTCCTACAGTGAGTTTAGTGGGTCCTGGTGCTGAGAGTATAGGCTGACTTGAAGTAGATGGCTTTACTTGGCCTCGAGCTCTTTGTAACTTCTCTAAGAATTCACTTCTGCTTTCTATAAAGACAAAATGATTATTTTAAAACCTCATTCTTTTCAAATATTCTTTTTTTTAAACTACCATTGGAATATCTGTTTTATATAAAAAACTTAATTAGCAGAGTTTTATTCTTTGGTATATTCCCACTGGTTTCAGGCATAAAGCACTCCTATAGGCATAATTTTTTAAAATATAAGGCTTTTGGAAAAGATACTACTTGAGGTTGCTTCACATACATACAATTCATCATTACATGGTAAGAGGTAGTTTTACCTAACATTAGAGAGAGTAAAAGTACGTACAGTGCTATTCCTTGTCTCATACAATAAAAAGGCATTTCTTAAATGCTTTCATGGTAGAACAGTTTTTCTATGTTGATATTAAATAAATTGGCCTATGATCATCAAAAATGTGCTATTTCTATGACAATGCTAGCAAAATTATCAGCATAAAAACAAACCATCAAAATTACAGAAACTAATAAAACATTTTAGAAGAAATAAAACATTACCTGAACTATCCGATCCACCTTCAGGACTACCACTTGAATACATGGTGGCTAGTTTTCCATCCAAGATAAATCTGAACCATCCATTACTGCCATTAGATAATTCCAAGGCTGCTGCATCACTCCATATATATAAACAGTCCCTTCCCCTAATGATTGACCAGTCTCTCCAATGATATGGTTTACCTTGCTGCAATTCTTTAGCATCCTCCTGTGGTTCATCTTCCTAAATGTGTAAAATTATTCAGTGAAACAAGGAAAACAATATCTGTATCAAATACTCACAGGTTTTTAAAAATATGTCTATGTATCAAATGTAGAACTAAACCATTCTGAACTTAACATATTCAGTTGCCTGCAGTTTAGTATGTATTTTGATTCAACTAATTACCTATAGCTAAATCTTACAAGTCCTAAAAATGTCAAGAAAGTTACATAAATAGGGGCACCTGGGTAGCTCAATCAGTTAAGCATCTGCCTTCTGCTCAGTTCCTGATCCCAGAGTCCTGGGATTGAGCCTGCTTCTCTCCCCTGCCCCCCACCCCCGGCTCGTCCTCTCTCTTACTCTAATAAATAAAGGAAATCTTAAAAACAAAAAAAAGTCATATAAATAACGACCTAAGTTACAACATTTCCAGGTGTACTGATAGAGAAGACCAATGGATTTGGTCTACACAAAACTATCTAATTATCGTCCCCACTTATGCTGTCTCTGTGTCTCAAAATTTTTTTTTTAAGATTTTATTTATTTGTCAGAGAGAATGAGCACAGGCAGACAGAGTGGCAGAGATAGGCAGAGGGAGAAGCAGGCTCCCTGCTGAGCAAGGAGCCCGATGTGGGACTCAATCCCAGGACACTGGGATCATGACCTGAACCAAAGACAGCCGCTTAACCAACTGAGCCACCCAGGTGTCCCCCTGTGTCTCAATTTTTCTTTTTTAATCTTAAAAAAAAAAAAAAAAGATTTTTGAGCATGCTTAAAAGAAAAAGCAATTTGTAAACACTGTTTTCTTAGCCTGACATCCTGAAAAATTTTATTGTGTTGACAACATTTAAATATTAAGAATATTCATCATAACCGCATGTGAACTTGGTATTTGTGTACATACATGTGTATGTGGTAAAGCACTTTTTTTTTTCAAGATTTTATTTACTTATTTGAGACAGAGAGAGCATGAGTGGGAGGGAGCCCAAAACAGGGCTCGAACCCAAGACCCCGAGATCAAGACCTGAGACCAAGGCAGGTGCTTAACTGACTGAGCCACCCAGGTACCCCTGGGTAAAGCACTTTTAAACTTCAAAAAAACTTGTTACACTTAAAAAATTTTTTTACATATTTTTGTGAACATAAAAAACTGAAATAGTTAGCTTATAACACTAAAATGAGATTGTAAAGTACGGATTATAAATTTCTCTAACTACTTTGCTCTAAGCCGCAATGAGTTAACAAGCACCAAGACTTCTTTACGCACTGTAAACAACAAAAAGCTAGTCAAAATACGTGAAAAAGTGTCTCAAACACTGGGCAATATGCAATATAAGACCATGATCCCCCAGAAAACAGAAAAAAACAAGTTAAGCCCCTTAGTTCCAGACAAAAATTTCTGGCTAAGAAGAAACACAAAGAGAGTCGAGCAGTATGACTTCAAGAAATAGAGATATGTGTTTGAAGAGGCTAAAGCAAACAGAACATATGGACGATGAGTTCAGGATTAGGGAGCCAAGTCAAAAGACTTTTAGAAATCGGCAAAGTGGTCACCATGAGTCTCTAACGAGTACCGGACCACTCATTTCTAGGGTGACACTCCATAATGGATAGGCAAAGAACAAATGGAAAATTATTAAGCTGGATAATTCCCAGAGATCACACAAGGTGGTCAGACAGTTGCATTTCAAATGCTGAAAAGTTTCAAATTTGATAAAAATTTTAATCCCACAGATCAAAGAAAATTAAACCCTGAGCAGGGATGGACACTCACACGTGCATATTTACACAAGTACACCAAGCACAACAAAGCAGAGCAAAGTCAAACTGCTTAAAATTATAAGAATAGCCAGAGGAAGAAAAAATGTTGTTAGAAGAGATGTTAAGTTGGGGCAACGGGGTGTCTCAGTTGGTTAAGTGACTGCCTTCAGCTCAGGTCATGATCCCAGGGTCCTGGGATTGAGCCCCACATGGGGCTCCCTGCTCAGCAGGGAGCCTGATTCTCCCTCTCCCTGTGACCCTCCCCCATGCTTGTGCTCTCTCTCACTCACACTCTCTCTCTCAAATAAATAAATCTTAAAAAAATATATATATATATGTTATGTACCAAAGAACTAAGATGAGAAATAAAGCGAATTTCTCAATGGAGACTATATACATCAGGTGACAATGGACCATCTCTAAAAGTGCTAGAAAATGATCAGCCAAAAGTCCTTGCAGGCACTGAAAATATCCATAAAAAATGAAGGCCAAATAAAATATTTTCAGACAAAGAGTATCTTCTGGGTTGTCTTTTCATTTTCTTTTTAAGCTATGTATGTATGTATGTATGTATGTATGCATGTATGTATATTATAGTACAGCAAAGAGGGGCAAAAGGAGAGGGAGAGAGAGCATCTCAAGCAGACTCCATGCTGAGCATGGAGCCCAACATGGCGCTTGACCCCATGACTCTGAGATCATGACTTGAGACAAAATCAAGAATCGGACACTCAACCAATGAGCCACACAAGAAACCGTCTTTCCGTTTTCTAAACAAGGTATCTTTAAGAACAGAAGATTACTTTTGATAAAGGAAAATTTACCGATTTATTTTTCTCTTGTATAGTATGACCTTTTTATTTAATTATTTTTAAGTAATCTTTATACCCAATGTGGGGCTTGAATTCACAACCCTGAGATCAAAACTGGATACTCTTCCAGCTGAGCCAGCCAGGCACCCCTACATTATATGTTTTTAATGTCCTATTTAAGAAATCTTTGTCATGATTAAGGTCAGTAAGATTTTCTTCCTTTCCCTCTTTAAGTTTTATATGACCATACATTCCAGTCTGTGATTCATTTTCTATTAATTTTGTATGTGGTACCTATGGCATAATCAAAATTTCTTTTTTATATCTGTATGTACCCACTTGTTCAAGCATCAGTGTTTAAAGAGATCATCTTCGGGACACCTGTGTGGCTTCAGCCATCTGTGTGGCATCTGCCTTTGGCTCAGGTCAAGTTCTAAGGGTTTTGGGATTGAACCTCCAATCAGGCTCCCTGCTCAGTAGAGAATCTGCTTCTCCCTCTCCCTCTGCCATTCCCTTCTGCTCATACTCGAGCATTCTCTCTCTCTCAAATGAATAAAATCTTTAAAAATAAATAAATAGGGGCGCCTGGTAGCTCAGTCATTAAGCATCTGCCTTCGGCTCAGGTCACGATCCCAAGGTCTGCAATCGAGCCACACATTGGGCTCCCTGCTTGGCAGGAAGCCTGCTTCTCCCTTTTCTACTCTTCCTGCTTACGCTCCTGTTCTCACTGTCTCTCTCTGTCAAATAAATAAAATCTATTTACTTAGTTAGTTATTAGTAAATAAATAAATATAAATTTCCTGACTTTGATAACTAACCAGTATTATACAAGAGAATGTCCTGTTTTTTTGGTGAAGTTTTAGGTTGTTAAAAGGGGCACTATGTACCCATCTTCTCAAATAATATTCAAATAATATTTTGCGAGCACCTGGATGGCTCCGTCAGTTGGGTGTCTACCTTTAGCTTGGGTTATGGTCCCAAGATCCTGGGATCAGGTCCCACATCGGGCGGGCTCCCAGGGAGCCTGCTAATACCTCTGCCTGCCGGTCCCCCTGCCTGTGCTCTCTCTCTCTGGCAAATAAATACAATCATTAAAATAATAATAATTTTTTTTTCTTTAAGTAGGCTCTAGGACCAGTGTGGAGCCCAACATAGAGCCTGAACTCACAACCGTGAGGAAAAAGCTCAAAGGTACATTGAGCCACCCAGGTACTTCTTACAATATTCTACTTTTAAGTAATCTCTACAACGAATATGGGGCTCAAATTCACAACTCCAAGCTCAAAAGTTGTATGCACTACCAAGTGAGCCAGCCAGATGCCCTTCAAATAATATTTCTTTTTTTTTTTTTAAAGATTTTATTTATTTATTTGACAGGCAGAGATCACAAGTAGTCAGAGAGGCAGGCAGAGAGAGAGGGAGGAGGAAGCAGGCTCCCTGCTGAGCAGAGAGCCCTATGCGGGGCTCGATCCCAGGACCCTGAGATCATGACCTGAGCCGAAGGCAGAGGCTTTAACCCACTGAGCCACCCAGGCGTCCCTCAAATAATATTTCTTAAATGTACACACACACAGTGTCTGTGTAAATAAAGTAAATGGAGCAAAATGTCAATAATTAGTGAATTTAAAAAGAACACTCTGATACTCTATTTGCAATTTTTCTGTAAGTTTTATATTTTATCAATAAACTTTCTAAAAATAACCAAATTTTGGGGGTGCCTGCATGGATTAGCTGGTTCAGCATCCAACTCTTGGTTTTGGTTTGGATCATGATCTCGGGATTGTAGGATTGAGCCCCGTATCAGGCTCCACACTCAGCACAGAGTCAGCTTCATATTTTTCTCTCTTCTTCCTCTGCCTCTTCCCCTGATCACATTCTTTCTCCAAAATAAAAAAATAAAATCTTAAAATAAAAATAACCAAATTTTATAAAAATTCTAGTACTACCTCATACTGCCATTATTTTATCAAAAGTCATCGTAAATTATAACTAGATTTCCTCTAAAAAACTCTACTCCTGATAAAACTGCAAACAACATCACTCACTTTTTCTGGTTTTGATTCCTCTTCATTCTCATCATCAGAGGAAGGTCCTGCCAAAGTTGACACTTTGCTAATTACACCAAGTCTGGCTAGCTGATCCAAAAAAATATCACCACCTTTATCTACCAAATCTCTTATGATTTGCAAAGCCAGCAAGTGGCCATCATCATCATCCTGGGGGAAAACAAAAAGGCAATTAAGGAAAAACGATAAAAATAAATTTAACTGCCTGAAGTAGACAAATGCAGTAATTTCATAAACAAAATGATTTACTGAAATTAGGGACAAAAATTAAATTATTTTACTAACCATTGTCTAAAGGGAATTAAAGCTACCAGAGTTTCAAAAAAGATAAAAATCTGACCTCTTGATCAAGGACAGTTGCAGTGATTTCCACTAGTACTGTAGGCAAATTGTGACCAACATCAGAATCACAAACTTCTTTTAAGAGCGCTTCAGAGCAAAAATGAATCATTTTTCGAATCAGAGCAAGACTTGCCTTCCTTAAAAAAATAAATAAGTAAAAGAATTTTAGGAAGCCAGGAAAAGAACCTAAAACAAAATGCAATTATACATTAAAGAAAACAAAAATATCCAATGGTAAGTTTTACACAGGCTGTTAAAAAGTAAACTGAATAAATGTATACAAAAAGAAATATATGTAACTATGTTCTCATACAAATGGAAAGTAAGAGATCCTAGTAATCCCACGTCCCTAAATACTTCCTAAATACTTCCACCGTGAACAATTTGGCATGGCTCTTTTTCTTTCTATACTCACCCACTGCTTTGTTTAGAACATAGATACTCAACAAAGTCATACAAACTAACCTCAGTTTTATAACAAGGAACCTATTCTTTTAAAATAAAATAAACAAGTATCTTACATACATTTAAATTATAATAGACTCAAAAGAAATTGGTCTATCACATAAAAGATAGCAGTTCATTTAACACGTATTTTCTGAGCATATAACAATATCCTAGGCACTGAGCTATAGATATCGTTAACTTTGCGGTAACTTCCACAAGGATGGAGAAGCAAAACTCCTACTAAAGTTCAAGAAAGGCAGGTGACACATGAATTTTTACAGCATGTGGTCCCTACTTGATGTATATCCCAACTCTCTTTAGCTGAAATTCATAACACTATATGTTCTTCAAGTGAAAAAGCATTTGATTATAAATTCAAATATGTTATAGAATATGGTAGGCGAAAGAGTAGGGAATCTGATGTGGGGGTCAACTCCAGGATCCCACAATCATGACCTGAGCCGATACCTCTAAAATATTAGGCGTAACTATGCCAACACTCAATACATACCTAATAAACTCAATACATACCTCAATACATACCTAATTTTTATTCTCAAACCTAAAGAGAATTCAATGTAATTATCTTCACTTTAGGAGAAACCAATTAAGATAAAAGAAGTTAAGTACCTTTTTCATGGCCACATATTTAGGAAGTAGCCACTCTGCAATAACTCTAGAGTCTGAGCTCTTAACTAAAGCTTATGCTGTCTTACTTGCCACAATTAAATGTGTATAACTATTACCTGGAGAATTCAGCATCGAATGTACTAAAACTAAAATTATATTTAGACAATCCTGAAACATACAAAGATACATACATTTATCTATCTATCTATCTATCTATTCATTTTACAAGTACCATATGGTTATTGTAGAAACTTTAGGAAACACAAATTAACAAAAGAGAAAAAAATTACCTTAATTCCAAAATTCCAATCCCCAATCCTGAAACATTTAAAAGAGTGATAGAAAATAACCATCGGAAAAAAAAAAGAAAAGAAAAGAAAAGAAAAGAACAATCGAGGGGAACCCAGGTGGCTCAGACAGCTAAGTGTCTGAATCTTGGTTTCAGCTCAGGTCATGAGCCCGGGGTCAAGGGCTGGAGCCCTGAGTCAGGCTCTGTACTTAGGAGGGAGCCTGCCTGAGAATCTCTTCCCCCCGCACGCCCCTCTCTCTCCCTCTGCCCCTCCCCTTGCTTGCTTATGCACATACTCTCTCAAATAAATAAATTAAAAAAAAAAAAAAAGAAAGAAAGAAAGAACCATCTAATAAGGAATCTGTTATATGGTGGCATACTTTTACAATTTTCTGATGACCTTATCATGAAGCAGTTCTACTCCAAATATATCAGGATTCTTTTATTGGCATGACAGCTAGTCCTCTAAAACATTCAGGCCAAATTATCTTGTTCAAAATTGAACTTGCTGACTTCTCAAGATAATTCTAAGTTTTGTTTAAAAAAAGGAGGGGGCCACTCATACCTACACCTCTGTACCTATTTAGAGAAGAATAAAAACCAAGTCACAGTGAATTATTTTACTGACACTTTCTCCTACTTAAAACAGTCTGCCTGCACTTTAATGTCAACTTCTAGGCACTTGAATCTTATAAATCTACTTGTTCTAAAGACCTCCTTAACTTAAATTATCCAAAATCAAATTCTCAATCACTCAAAAATTCAGTACTCATTCTTCACCTATTCCTTTCCTTCACCTCTCACAACTAACTGGTCACTAATCCCTATACAACCCATCTCTCAATCTTTTGAATTTATTCCCACAAATCCAGTCCCCCAGCAACTGTTTTTGAAGTTCATCTTGCAATGAACCTATGTAGTTTTCATTCGTGGTCTTCTCTGGTACTTTTCTCAACTGGGCTGCCAATGGAATCTTCATAAATCACAAAATCAACTGTGACAAATATCCTCACAGGTATGTAATGACCCTTCTTCAACTATGGAGTATGGCTCATTAGCACTGGTCACAGAGGCCTTCAAACGCCTCCTCTACCTTTTAACATTGTTCTTTGAGCTATCCAAATATATCCCATTAATCCAAACACACTCCATTAATATTAAAATACTTACAACTGCTAACAAAACACACTTACTCAATCATGCTCTAAATATCTACTAAGGACCTACTGAATATCAAGCCCTGTTCTATACCTCTTTATCTTTGCAAAAATATAGCTGTACACAGGCCAACTCTCAAGGAGTTCACTTTTGAGGGGAGACAGACAATAAAACAAACAAAAGTCAAAGAAGAGCAAGATTTCAGACACTGAAAGCTCGGTAAAGACATTAAAACATCATAATTTATGCAAAAGGTATCCCAGGGATAATTTAAATTAGATGAACAAAAACATCAGTGGATGGAACATCTGAACTGAGACCTAAACAATATGAAGCAACAAACCACCCAAAAGACCCAAGATCCTTCCAATCTGTCTGCCTACAAAATCCCCAAGTATCCTTTAAACCCCAATTTAAATCTCACTTCTGCATAAAATTTCTCGAACTCTGCACCCCAGTTAACTGTTAAATTATCTATATTCCCAGAGAACTCTGATGGTATGTCTAGTCTTATCACTTACTACTCTTATTACTCACATCTTCCTCAGTACCTGCAACAAATGGTACTGTAAGCAAAAGCCAAGTCCCATTTCTTTGGGTAAATCTCCAACGACCATCTCACATTGCCTCTACCAAAAAGGTCTCCATAAAGCTCAATAAATGTTTGCTGTACTTACCAAAATTTCTCTAAAGTTGATACTCAGTGAGCTACAAAAACTGTTAGGAATCTAAACTTTTTGATTTTCAAAACTCCTTAAGTCAGATAATCAGAAGAAAAGATTTAACTCTCCAATCAAATTTCCAATCTAAATTTTATTCTTACCACACCTTTTCAATAAACACAGATACTACAAATAACTACCTTATTGAAGGCAGCATAGTTTGCTGAAATGTCTGTGCGAACACTGGCAATAACCTTTTCAAGTATATAGGTGCCATTTCTGGATCTCCTTTTGGTTCATTACATTCTTCTTCATCTTTGTTTGTGTCTTTCTTTTTCTTATCATCTCCTTTATTAACTGGACACATCCAATCACCTGGAGACAAACATCGTTCAATAAAATAAATTTTTGGAAAATTTTTCTTTCAATGAAAAAAACATTAGGATGTACAGAATTTCAAACTATAATTATCCCTGGAGTACCGGGGTGGCTCAGTCAGTTGGGCATTTAATTCTTGATTTTGGCTTGGGTTGTGATCTCAGGGTCATGTGATAGAGCCCTGCATCAGGCCCCACACTCAGCAGGGAGTTTGCTTCATATTCTCTCTCACTCTCTCTCTCTCCCTTGCCACTCCCAATGCTTGTCTGTGCTCTCCCTCTCTCTCAAACAAATACTTAAGAGAAAAAAAAAAAAGTATCCCTAATTAGTAATAATTAAACTGAAATTAAGATACTATATCTATCAAAGGCTTTATTACTTTATTATCAAGTAAAAAATAATACTGTTCCAATTCATTTCAGTACATGTGCTGCCTGAAGCAAGCACAAGAATACTAAAGAATGTTAGTTCCACCAATGAGCTGAATCACAACTTAGGGAAATAATTTTGGATATTCCACTTGATTCTAGGAATTATTTCACAAAGTTTTCAGATTCATCTACTCTGTGAAAACTTAAAAATTTAGTCAAACTACTTCATCTATATAACACCTAACTATTCTTTATGACATTCCCATGCCCCTTAAACTTTTTGTTTTTGGAATGCTTAGGTGTCTCAGTCGGTTAAGTGTCGGCTTTCGACTCAGGTCATGATCCTGGGGTCCTGGGATCAAGCCCCACGCTGGGCTCCTGGCTCAGCAGGGAGCCTGCTTCTCCCTCTGCCTGCTGCTCCCCCTGCTTGTGTGTGCGCTCTCTCTCTCTCTGACAAACAGATAAGTAAAATCTTTAAAAAAAAAAAAAGAAGAAAAAAAAGTTTTGGTTTTGTCATTCTGAAATTATGCACCCAGTCTCAAAGAACACTGAGCAGTACTGTTAAAGGTTTATAACATGTTAAAGTATGTGCATATAATTACTTGACTTAATAGCAACAGTTCATTTATATAATATTAATACATACATAAGAAGCTCTATCTTCTTAAAAGTGAAGCTGAAAATAACAGCAGATGGCATAAAGGAAAGACTGTGCCACTTACCTGGAGACTGAAGAATAGCTACTACTTCACTATGGCCCCTTTCCCGTGCTTTATCTAAAGGAGTTTTCCCATCTTCATCTCTCAGATCTGGGTTTGCACCATGCCGTAACAGAGTCTAGAAAAGAAAAACACTTCATTTGAATATAAGAATTAACAATTCATTTCAAAATCTAACTCTGTAATCCTCAAACTGTACCCACAGATTTCGGACTCAAAATTCATTGAGCAGGCACCAATTAAAAGCACTATTTTGCACATATCACCTCAAAAATGGCCTTTCTAGATCTTGAAAAAGCTACAGATTAATTTCACTTGGTTATTTATTAATAATTCAAAATAAGTACATTCATATGTGAACCTATAATCTTTTCCTTCAAACTCCTCCTCCCAAGTTCCTTAACGGAGAGGTAATAGTGTACATTTGTGACATGGTAATCATCTTCCTCATTTCCTATATACTGCCAATTACCATGTTCAATCAATTCTCCTAGAATGTACTACAAAATTTATATCTAAAATACTAAGTCCATTGTTCATCAATTTTCAACGGGCAATAGACTCTCTCCCCAACAGACTGCTAAGGTCTTTTGAACAGAGAACACATCTCATGTTTTTCTCATCAGCCTCAGAGCTGCAGTTTTTCTTACTTTGTTATGATGTAACAGATATAGCTGATATATAAATGAATACACACATCTGGAAAGTACACTGTACAGGCTAAAAAAGCCAACTGCAGAATCATAATACTTCAGCATTTTATCAAATCTAGGATGCCACAGATTATTAGATATATCATTAATTACCACAAAGAAAGAAAAAAGCCAGTTAAATTCTGTAATATGCTTTCTCATTGCTTCAAATTTTTTTTAACCTTACTGAAAGAATTTTTTTAGACTTAGATTTTTTTTCTCACACATTACACGGATAAAAATAGATAAGAAACTATAAATGAACCATAAGGTATTCTGTAACTTCACATACTAAGCACAATTCTTCATAATTAATTAATTTTTATTCAAAATCAATAATATTTGTATTTCTACAAACAACGCTATCATCTGTGCCATAAAGAGCATTAGAGATGCAGCATTTCTGAGTGCTTCTCTATCGGACAGGATTTTTTATTCCTGTTGCATGAACAGGTAATGATAACTATGCTGCAATTTCTATCTAATCAACAGCAATTATACAACATTTTCCTATTTAAGAGATGTTAAAATGTGTATGGAGGGGGATGGGGGAAAGTGGAGGTGTATCTTCGAATCAATTAAAACAGAAGAATCTATGAAGATTAAATGATAAGACATGTTAAATACCTAAGATACTGGCTAGCACAGAGTTTCCATGCCCAGTGAGTCATACCTATCATTATTAGTAATAGCACCTATTGCTCACTGTAGGCTGACATATAATCAAGTTGGGTTAGGATGAAATACAATTCATTTGGCTTCTTCTTTCTCACCCAACCACTCACAACTGTAAAACAGTATAGGTCAAAAGAAAATGGGTCAATAAAACTTTTATCATCCTGAGAAGCATCATTCTCTTTAAAACCTAACCAACTGAAATTGACAGAATTTGACCTTGAAAACACCCTTCCCAAGTTAGAAAACTAAGTTGTTAACCCAAATTTTCATATACTGTAAAGATGACAATAACAGAAGCTACCATGTAGCATCTACGATATGCTGACTACTATACTATGTATTTTTACGTATTTTTTTCCTAATTATAACAATAATCATGCAACACACAGTATATACATTTAATCGAAAAAACTGCAAGTCAAATTGAAGAAATTTGCCTAAGGCCACAAAACCATCTTGCTTATAATAAGCCAAAGCTTGAATCCAAGTGTGCCTGACTTAGTGGCAGACTACCATAACGTAACATTCTAGAGACCTAGATCATCCACACATTTGGTTCAACCCTTATAATTTGACTTCTCTAGACCTTCTCAATTTCTAACTATAAAAAGAATTCTCCAATGTCCTTTCCTAATCTGAGAGTCAAAGATATTATGATTCTTCAGCAAATAAATTATTTGCTTTAATGATAAATAAAAACACAAATATGTACAAAATTATTTGGTGCCAAGAGCAAGAAATTGAAAAAATTAAAGTGTTTAGCAACAGGTGAATAAATCTGCAATATATCCACACAGGGCAAGTATACAGATGTAAAAAAGTTACCCAAATACCAATAGGAAGAGATCTTCAATATATACTATTAAATGAAAAACTAAAGTATAAATCAGTATATGTAATATTACACTTTTATATTAGAAAAGGAGGGAACAAGTATATATATTTCTTTTTGCTTATATCTATGTTAAGAAACACTAAAAAAAGATAAACTAGACACGCTTACCTATAGTGAGCAATGGGGAATGGAGTGAATGGAGATGGCACGGAAGCATGACTTACAGAATAAAAGCTTTTATATCATTCTAATTCTGGAACCATGTAAATGTTAAATATTAAATTAATAATTTAAAAACCTGGATTTTACCTTTGCTACTTGAGGTCTTCCAAAACATGCAGCATAATGTAATGATGATGACCTTTGACCCCTATTAACATCAGCACCTCTTTCACAAAGAAATTCTACCTGTAAAATTATGAAGAATCATAAAGTTGCCTTATTAATAGTTCTATCTTTGATTTAAAACACTAGTTTTCATTTATCAGCTTACCATTTCCTGAGTTCCAAAAGCAGAGGCCCAGTTTAATAGAGTCTGACCCACATCATCCATAAAATTTACTTCAAAGGCTGGAAGTTTGAAGGAGAAAAATAAATTTTTAAAAATCCAACAAAATAATACTGAATTTTTCTACAGTGGAAACCATTTAAAGATTGTTATTAACAATCACTAAATACAGAGTCAATTTTAAACATTTAGGTCAACTCTACGGTAGTAAATCACCCATCCACAAATTCTGCTAAGAAAAGATATTCTAAAATTTTTAAACCACTGAGGATTCACAAGGCTTTAAGCCTTAAATATAAACATAAAAGAAGAAGAAGGAAAAAAAAAACTATACAATTCAACAGGGTACTAGTTTCCTTTATTCATTTCATTTACTCAGGTTTTATCATGCAACAGGCTGATAATTATAGGTATGGGGAGGGGAGAAGATATATAAGAGGCTGGCCACTCTATTATCTGGCACAGCCGCTAAAAATACTGTCTAAAATCTACAAACTAGAAATTGCCTATATAATTCCTATCTCACAGTTTTCTTTTTATATTTTAAAAAATATTTCCCGACCTCCTGTGTCAATTGCATCTATAAGTGCATCAGTATCTTTACTCCGAATACAGTCTATAAGCTGCCGATGTGAGCGCTCCCCAGAGCTATCCAATCTCCGAAGTCCTGGGATTCTGCCTGTAGATCCAGCACTAGACTTTGGCAAAGCTTTTCGTCCTTCAAATAATAGCACCAAGAGAAGGTCGACCAAACGCATGGTATCAAGCACACATCTTTCATCACCCTGCAAAGCACTTTCAATTGAATCAGGAAGTTCCGACCTCAGGAGATCCTAGAAAGGGAATGGAGAAACGTTGAAGTTTAATAGATTTGCATTACACAAAAAGACTTTTACTGAAAGATTAAAAATCAAAGATTCTAAAAACACTCTTACGTGTGTGACTACTGGAGAGCCTCTGCAAAGTGTTGAGAGCAGACTTACAATTGTTGACACCTGGTTACTCAATTTGGAATCCGCAGCTGTGGAAGGTGCTCCTGCAGTGCTGCGACCTGGTTTACAAGCAGAGGATGGCCCTGACACAGTACCACCAGCAGCAGCCATGCGTGATAACAGCTCCTCAGTTAAGCCATGCTTGGCTAACGGAGCTGGATCAACACCACGACGGGTAAATCGGTCAGCTAGTGATGCAAAACACCGCAGAGCTCCATCTGAAACCTAATGATATCAAGAATATGCCCGTGGATAAAATTCACCCAAAAAGGACTAGGGTCTGGTACTGCTAATTTCATTCCTGAGATTGTAAGAAAGGCAGCTATAGCAAAGATATAAGCATATCACCTGTCTAGATTTTAATCCTGGCTCCACATTTCTGCTAAGTCTATGACCTAAGGATATTACTTAACTGCTCAAGGCCTCAGTTCCCTTAGCTATAAAGTTGGGATAATAGTACCTATAATTCACAGTCCAAGCTTAAATAAGATGATAAATGTAAAGAAACTAGATGGACAGTAAAAGTGTAGTAAATGTTAACTATTATTATGAACAATTCTGCCCAAAAAATCTACAAATATCAACCAAAAATAATTAACAGGATGGTAAAAAGGAATTTAAAAGTCAAGTTTTAATTTCCAAAGTATGCTAATTTGAAAAAAAAATTACACATAAAAGACCTTAAATACTGTGTTATTTTACATTAATGAAAATTACCTTTTTAAGTCAACAAAATTGTGCTGAATCAACAAACCACTGAATATAATGCAGCTTTAAAAATTATGTATTTCTAAAATGTTTAAATTTTAAAAATAAATGTAGCACTTTCATAATTTAAAATGTGTCACTGCCAAAACAAAAAAGATGACCATATAGAAACATGAAATGAGGGGCGTCTGGGTGGCTCAGTGGGTTAAAGCCTCTGCCTTCGGCTCGGGTCATGATCCCAGGGTCCTGGGATGGAGCCCCGCATCGGGCTCTCTGCTCAGCGGAGAGCCTGCTTCCCCCTCTCCCTCTCCCTGCCTCTCTGCCTCCTTGTGATCTCTGTGTGTCAAATAAATAAATAAATCTTAAAAAAAAAAAAAAAAAAAAGAAATATGAAATGAGAAAAAAAGAAAATGGAATTACCTCTAATTCATCAAGTGAAAAGTTCAAATAACAGCGTATCAAAGTTATAAATGAGGGACACTATAAAATCATTTTTTTTAAAAGATTTTATTTATTTATTTGACAGACAGAGATCACAAGTAGGCAGAGAAGCAGGCAGAGGGAGAGGGGGAAGCAGGCTCCCAGCTGAGCAGAGAGCCCGATGCAGGGCTCGATCCCAGGACCGTGAGATCATGACCTGAGCCAAAGGCAGAGGCTTTAACCCACTGAGCCACCCAGGCGCCCCATAAAATCACTTCTTGAATACAAAGTATATAATGGTGATTTATTTACCTGATGATCTTCATGTTTTAATAAACTAGACAGAGATTCCACACAAATTTCTAGAGAAGAATCTTGAGGTTCCATTTTGCCACAGAGTCTTGATACCACGGCCATGGCAGAGTGCAAGGTATCTTTATGAACCAAGTGTCCACTGTCACGAATGAAGGTAAGCACACAATTCAAACCACCAGCTTCAAAGACTGCTCCTGACTCACGAGTACATATCAGTTCTAATACCTAAAACAGTACATAAAAATTAACAAAAGAATACAGTGAGTCCAATTTTAATTTCTAGCATCACAGAAAATACAATGTGTCCTCCAAATTTATCAGTAACCACATTTTAAAAAGTAAATCACAACAAATTAGAGTATTATATTTAACTTAGCCCAATACATGTAAGGCATCATTTTAAAATTATCAATCTTAAAATTTGATGTTTTACATTCTTTAATGTATTTTTTTTACAGTTTTTTTTTCTTTTTTTTAGGGACACCTGGGTGGCTTAGCAGGTTAAGTACCTGCCTTCAGCTCAAGTCATGATCCTAAGGTCCTGGGATCAAATCCCTCAGGCTCCTTACTCAGTGAGGAGATTGCTTCTCCCTCTCCCCACTACTCTCTCTCCTTGTGCTCAACTCCCTCTGATTTAAAAAAAAAAAAATTATTTTAGGGATGCCTGGATGGCTTAGTCGGTTAAGCATCTGCCTTCAGTTCTGGGATCGAGTCCCACACAGAGCTCCTTGCTCAGTGGGAAGCCTCCTTCTCCCTCTGCCTGTTGCTCCCCCAACTTGTGCGCTATGTCTCTCTGACAAATAAATTAAAAAATCTTTATTTTCGAGAGAGTATAAACAGGGAGAGGAGCAGAAGGGGAGGGAGAGGAGAGAGAGAATCCTAAACAGATTGATCCCATGACCATGAGATCATGACCTGAGTCAAACTTGAGTCCAAACTACTTGAGCTCAACAAACTGAGCCATATAGGCACCCCATAAACTTTTAGGTACTAAGTCTTCAAAATCCCAAGTATATTTTACACTTATTTTACTTTCGGGTACCACATTTGAAATGTCCTATATGGCTACCGTATCAAACAGTATAGGTTTAGATGGTGAAGCCTGCATGGGAAGTTAAGCAATTAAAATAACTTCGCGAAAGATTACAAAAGTCCTACACGTTAAATGAATAAATAAATAAATGCTTGCTATTACATTACTCATAATCCTCACACTTACTCTCTGAATTTCAAAACATGAAAAATTAACTCTCAGGGGCACCTGGGTCCTGGGATCAAGTCCACATCAGGCTCCCTCCTCCACAGGAAGCCTGCCTCTTCCTCTCCCTCTGCCTGCCCTCTTCCTTGTGAGCGTGCACACAGGCACACACGCACGTGCACTCTCTCTCTGTGTGTCAAACAAATAAATAAAATTTCTTAAGAAATTAACTTTCATTTTCCAAATTATGTTGATGTTTAAGGAGTTCGGGTAAAACTAAAGAGTTAACAGAGTCCACAGATCTCATAGGCATTATCAGAAAATTTAGACTTTATTCTTTTTTTTTTCTTAAGATTTTATTTATTTATTTGACAGACAGAGATCACAAGTAGGCAGAGAAGCAGGCAGAGAGAGAGAGAGAGAGAGAGGAGGAAGCAGGCTCCCTGCCGAGCAGAGAGCCTGATGCGGGGCTCGATCCCAGGACCCTGGGATCATGACCTGAGCTGAAAGCAGAGGCTTTAACCCACTGAGCCACCCAGGTGCCCCTAGACTTTATTCTTAAAGCTAGGGAAAAAAATTTTTTTAAAAGAAAAATGTTTTTAATTAACATATAATCATTTGTTTTATATTAACATATAATCTATTTGTTTCAGGGGTACAGGTCTGTGATTCATCAGTCTTAAACAATTCATAGCACTCACTATACCACATACCTACCCACTGCAATGTCCATCACCCGGTCACTCCATCCTTCCCACCTCCCTCCCCTCCAGAAACCCTCAGTTTGTTTCCTGAGATTAAGAGTCTCTCATGGGGATGCCTGGATGGCTCAGTTGGTTAAGCGGCTGCCTTCAGCTCAGGTCATAATCCCAGCATCCTGGGATCGAGTCCCACATCGGGCTCCTTGCTCCGCAGGGAGCCTGCTTCTCCCTCTGCCTCTGCCTACCATTCCGCCTGCCTGTGCTCGTGCTCTCTCTCTCCCCCTGTAACAAATAAATAAATAAAAATCTTTAATCAAAAAATAAAATTAAATAAATTTTTAAAAAAAGAGTCTCTTATGGTTTGTCTCCCTGTCTGGTTTCATCTTGTTTCATTTTTCCCCTCCTTCCCTTATGATCCTCTGTCTTGTTTCTCAAATTCCTTATATCAGTTGAGATCATATAATTGTCTTTCTCTAATGGACTAATTTCATGTAGCATAATACCCTCTAGTTCCATCCATATTGCTGCAAAAGGCAAGATTTTAATTTTTTGTTGGTTGCATAATATTCCACCATATATATATGCCACATCTTCTTTATCCATTCATCTGTTGATGGACATCTAGGCTCTTTCCATAGTTTGGCTACTGTGGACATTACTGCTATAAACTTTGGGGTGCACATGCCCCTTTGGATCAGTACATTTGTATCTTTGGGGTAAATACCCAGTAGTGCAATTGCTGAATCATAGGGTTGCTCTATTTTAGACTTTCTGAGGAACCTCCATACTGTTTTCCAGAGTGGCTACACAAGCTTGCATTCCCACCAACAGTGGGTACCTTACACAAGACTGAAACTCTCAACTGTTCATATTAAAGACTGATAAGGTTGATGTGGATTATAGGGAGACAGAGATTTTAGAAACTAGCCTTTTATCTGGTATGTCACTTGCAAATATCTTTTTCTATTCTGCTGGTTGTCTTTTAGTTTTGTTGACTATTTCCTTTACTGTGCAAAAGCTTTTTATTTTGATTAAGTCCTAATAGTTCATTTTTGCCCTTGTTTCCCTTGCCTTTGATGACGTTTCTAGGAAGTTGATGCAACTGAGGTCAGAGGTTGCTATGTTTTCCTAAAGGATCTGGATGGATTCCTGTCTCATGTTGAGTTCGTTCATCCATTGTGAGTCTATTTTTGTGTGTGGTGTAAGAAAATGGTCCAGTTTCATTTTCTGTATGTTGCTATCCAATTGTCCCAACATGATTTGTTGAAAAAAACTGTCTTTTTTCCATTGGACATTCTTTCCTGCTTTGTTGAAGATTAATTAACCAAAGATCTGAGGGTCCATTTCTGGGCTATCTATTCTGGTCCACTGATCTATGAGTTGGTTTTGTGCCAGTACCATACTGTCTTGATGATTACAGTTTTGTAACAGAGCTTGAAGTCCAGAATTGTGATGCCTCCAGCACAGGTTTTCTTTTTCAACATTCCTCTGGCTATTCGGGGTCTTTTATGGTTCCATACAAATTTCAGGATAATTTGTTCCATTTCTTTGGGAAAAAAAATGATGGTATTTTGATAGGTATTGCATTAAATGGGTAGATTGTTTTAGGTAGCCTAGACATTTTCACAATATTTGTTCCTCCAATCCACGAGCATGGTACGTTTTCCTATTTTGAGTCTTCCTCAATTTCTTTCATGAGTATTCTATAGTTTTCTGAGTACAAATTATTTGCTTCTTTGGTTCGACATTCCTAGGTATCTTATGGTTTTGGGTGTAACTGTAAATGGGACTGACTCCTTAATTTCTCTTTTTTCTGTCTTGCTGTTGGGGTATAGAAATGTGACTGACTTCTGTGCACTAATTTTATATTCTGACACTGTCAGTATTCAGTAAAATTCCTATATGAGTTCTAGCAGTTTTGGAGTGGAGTCTTGGGTTTTCCACATAAAGTATCGTATCATCTGCAAAGGATGGTGCTTTGACTTCTTCGCCGATCTGGATGACTTTTATTTTTTTTTGTCTGATTGCTGAGGCTAGGACTTCTAGTACTATGTTGAATAGCAGTGGTGATAGTGGATATTCCTGCTATATTCCTGACCTTAGGGGAAAAGCCATCCGTCTTTCCCCAATGAGAATGATATTCACTGTGGGTTTCTCATAGATGGCTTTTATGATATTGAGGTATGCACCCTCTATCCCTACACTGTGCAGAATTTTGATCAAAAAAGGATGCTGTACTTTGTCAAATGCTTTTTCTGCATCTATTGAGAGTATCATATGGTTCTTGTTCTTTTTTTATTAATGTGTATCACACTGATTGATGTTTGGTGTTGAACCAACCTTGCAGCCCAGGAATAAATCCCACTCGGTCATGATGACTAATCCTTTTAATGTACTATTGGATACTACTGGCTAATATTTTGGTGAGAATTTTTGCATCCATGTTCATCAGGCATATCAGTCTGTAATTCTCCTTTTCGATGGGGTCTTTGCCTGGTTTTGGGATCAAGGTAATGCTGGCCTCATAAAAAGAGTTTGGAAGTTTTCCTTCCATTTCTATTTTTTGGAACAGTTTCAGGAGAATAATATTAAGTCTTCTTTAAATGTCTCCTAGAATTCCCCTAGGAAGCCAACTGGCTCTGGGTTCTTTTTTTGTTGGGAGATTTTTAAATTAGCAATAATCATGCCTCGGATAAACCTCATTGGCTACGATACTGCCACTGCACAAAGGTGTTGGGAGATTTTTGATGACTGCTTCAATTTCCTTGCTGGTTATGGGTCTGTTCAGGTTTTCTATTTCTTTCTGGTTCAGTTTTAGTAGTTTATGTATCTCTAGAAATGCATTCATTTCTTCCAGATTGTCTAATTTGCTGGCATATAGCTGCTTATAATATGTTCTTATCATTGTTTCTATTTCTTTAGTGTTGGTTGCGATCTCTCCTCTTTCATTCATGATTTTATTAATTTGGGTCCTTTCTCTTTTTTTTTTTTTTTTTGTAAGTCTGGACAGGGGTTTATCAATCTCATTAATTCTTTCAAAAAACCATCTCCTAGTTTTGTTGATCTGTTCTACCATTCTTTTGGTTTCTATTTCATTGATTTCTGCTCTGATATTTATTATTTCTCTTCTCCTGCTGGGTTTAGGTTTTATTTGCTGTTCCTTCTCTAGCTCCTTTAGGTATAGGGTTAGGTTGGGTATTTGAGACCTTTTTTATTTCTTGAGAAAGGCTTGTATTGCTATATACTTTCCTCTTAGAACCGCCTTTGCTGCATCCCAAAGATTTTGAACAGGTTGTGTTTCATTTTCATTTCTTTCCATGAATTTTTTTAATTCTTTAATTTCCTGGTTGACCCATTCATTCTTTAGTAGGACACTCTTTAGCCTCCATGTATTTAAGTTCTTTCCAACTTTCCTCTTTTGACTGAGTTCTAGTTTCAAAGCACTGTGGTCTGAAAATATACAGGGAATGATCCCAATTTTTGGTAAGCTGAGACCAGAAAAACGTATTAAGCAGAAAAATTATATGATCAGAATTCCAGTTAATAACTGAGAATGGGCCAGAGGGAGACTATAGAGGGAAATGCAAAAAAAAAAAAAAATTCAAGCATTAATATTCAAGAGAGGATGAGAGCTTAACTAAGGCTCTAACAACAGAGACAAACAAAAGGAAATAAACTAAAAATACTTCACCATTTATTACATGTGTGGAGTGGAAAAAAGGAAAGAAGGAAAAATGGAAAAAAATGGAAAAAAAAGGGAAAAAATGGAAAAAAGGAAAGAAAGGATAAAGCACAAGTTTCTGCCTACAATGGGTAAATTTAATGACAATCATTAAAATAACTACCTGTAGTAAAAGATCATGAATTCAAACAGCTGCTAGAGCTGTCCAACAAGCCTTTGAATATGGAGTCTAGAACTCAAGAGAGAGGTCAGGCTAGAGATAAAGACATGAGGGCCATATACAAATGAATGGTATTGATGTTGATACATGGGATTATCTAGGCAAAGTTGTAGTTTTAAGAAGGTTAAAAAAAAAAAAGAACCTTGGAAAATACTACCATTATGAATAAATTAATAACAATAATCTGCAAAGGAAACAGAAAAAGGGAGAGCAGGATGTAAAAGACAAGACAGAGTTTGAAATAATATGAGTCGATGAATAAATAATAGAGTAAAATCGTAGTCCTGTAAGAAACATGAAGTAATATGATCAAGAGAATAAGACAGGGGCGCCTGGGTGGCTCAGTGGGTTAAGCCGCTGCCTTCGGCTCAGGTCATGATCTCAGGGTCCTGGGATCGAGCCCCGTATCGGGCTCTCTGCTCAGCGGGGAGCCTGCTTCCTCCTCTCTCTCTGCCTGCCTCTCTGCCTGCTTGTGATCTCTGTCTGTCAAATAAATAAATAAATAAAATCTTTAAAAAAAGAGAGAGAGAATAAGACAGAGGGGAGCTTGGGTGGCTCAGTCGCTGGATGTTCAATTCTTGATTTCAGCTCAAATCATGAGCTCAGGGTTATGAGATCAAGCCCTGAGTCAGGCTCTACACTCAGTGTGGAGTCTGCTTGAGATTCTCTCTCCTTCTTCCCCTGCCCCTGCTCACACACTCATGTTCTCTAAAATTAATTAGTTAAATTTTAAAAAGACAGAGAGAATAAGGGGGAAAAGCTCTAAACAGGAAAATAGATACCACTTCATCTGAGTCTAGAGACAAAAATAAATCTACAGACACAGAGGCAGAAAATCAAGACATTAACACCTATAACAGCAATTCTCGAAATGTCGAGAAGACATCTTCAAAGATCCATGAGGTTAAAACTTTTTTCATAATACCAATACCATGACAGTAATTACCTTTTTCATTCTCATTCTCTCAGGAGTGTAAGGTGGGATTTTTTAAAAGCTATATGTGATATAGCAATAGATTGAAAGCACAAGTAGACATGGATAGACCTGACTTCTTTTATTAAGTCAGACATTATTAAAGAGACATACAAAAATGCTTAATAATGCTACTGTTCTCATTAATTTTCTATTTGTTCAGGAAGTAATTTTTCATTAAAAATGTATGTTAACACATAATGAGTCTCTTAATTTCAGATAAACATATGTTCTAAATTTCTCAGTTTTAATATCTAATATGGTAAAGATAAATAAATATAACCTACATAAGGCTCTTTGAGGGCCCCTCAATAAGACTTGTAAAGGGATCCTGAGACAGAAAGTTTGAAAACTGCAGGAAGACTCTTAACAAGAATGAAACTGGAATCATATAACAAAAAAATATGTAAAGTCTAAATGTGCTCATCAAGTAGTTCTATTAAACTACTGACCCAGCATTGGTGCTTTCAAAGTCACATAAAGTTCATAAATTAGTCCCACCAGGAATAACACAAAATAGCTACTCTAAAGGAAGTACAAAAAAATAGTTAAATCCATGGGCCGTCAAACCAGACTTCCTAATTTCAAACTCCTCAACTTCGAATTCTGGCTCTGTCATAAACTACTTCTATCACCACCAACCAAGTTACTTAACCTCAATATGCTTGAATTTTTTTCAAATAAAAAATAGAAATGCTGATATTAGCAGCATCTACTTCATATAAAGTTGTCATGAAGACTAAGTGAGTTAAGACATGTAAAGTGTTTAGTATAATACCTGACTGTAATAATCAGCATTAGATGTCATGGCTGTTGTCATACAGAATCATTTTGGCTAAGAACAGGGATAGCCGATCTCAAAAGCTACTGGAAACCCAGGAGCCAGCACAGGAGAGCATTACCAGTGACCTACAATTTTCCTTTGAAGATAAGATTTCTTTTCCCAAGCTGTACGGGATCCTCTTGGATGCAACAAGGACTACAACATCCATTGCTGTCAACCACTCTCAATAAAGTAAGAATAATGAAAGAATTTTCTTTTTTTAGCAAATCCTATTTTTTATTTTCCAGTCATCTTCAAATGGACCAGTAAATACATAATTAAGACTTACCTTTACACACTGTTCAGCTAAGTCTCTGCTAGTCCTGTTATTAAGCTCAACCACAACTAAACGATTACAAAGTGCTTTTATAGCTCCATCAACCCCAACAATCCTTCGGGTGCATTCTGCAGATACATCCAGATAGTATGTGATGGCACGGGCTGTCACCTCTAACACATTGTCTGGAGCGCTTTCATCAAGAAAAATTTTGCAGAGGGCTGGTAAGAAAGTGCGAGGAGGACATCTGTAGTGAAAGAAATCAAATTACACCTAGGATTACTAAATTCTTCACTTCAAAATAATAACAAAATCATAAATAAAAACTGTAACATAATACAGCACATTCAACACTGTGTCCTCATGCGTATTAGGTAGTATTTCTCACATTGCTTTTGTTTCCAGGAAAATACTCACACGCTAATCTCATCACTGCATCAAGTTAGCAACAGTTTTAAGGTAGTAGCATTAACTTGAAACCATGTTTTAAAAAAAAATGCCTATTTTTTGATGCTCAAACATCAACTGCTCTGTAAAACCTTTCCTAACCTCACCAAATCACTAAGTGGTACTTTCATGTTCCTAAAAACTTCATACAAACAGTGCCCACACTATTTAATCTATCACTTTATTTCCTTATTTATCCTAAAAGGTCCTGTAGGCCAGGGATATTATTCAATTAATGTTTTATTAGAACAAGTGCTGATCTGGGGTTTAATAGATAAGGATAACACATACAACAACTTTTTAAGCTTTGTGATCCTGTTTCCTCATTGGTAAACCAAAGATAACATCTAAAAAATACCAACTTTATATGGATGATATGAAAATTAAGTAAAATTATATATATTGAACACTTAGGTCTGTATGCTGGCACCACACTGAACTAATTAACTTTAGCTCTCCTTCCCTACTATGAATAGTCTAATGCCTGCTATATAATCAAAAGCAGAATTTGTGACATACCAATAATACCCTCTATATTTTATCAACACTTAAAATATGAAAGATTATGATCTACATTTAGAAGAAATGTCAGTAATATGACATTAAATACATTATTGTAACTTCTCTGCACAAACTAAGCTTTAAATGAGCTACAAATAGCACAAAAGGTAGTACTCTAAATGTACTAGTGGAATTATTTTTCCTTCAAATTTTAGTGTGTATCTTTAGTAGCTTTTTAAAAATATCTGTGTTGGGCATCTGTGTGGCTCAGTCGGTTAAGTGTCTGCCTTCTCTCTCTCCTTCTAACCCTCCCCCAACACTTAAACAAACTCTCCCATATAAATAAATATATCTTTAAAAAAAAAAGCCACTATTATAATATAAACAGGTAATACCTTAAAACTGTCTCTTCAATTTTTTTCCCCTTATCTTTTAAGATTTTATTTATTTATTTGTTTATTTGAGAGAAAGAGTGAGAGCACACAAGCAGGGGAAGTGGCAGGGAGAGGGAGAACAAGCAGAGAGAGAGGAAGCAAGCTCTCTGTGAGCTTGGAGCCTGACCCAGTGCTCAAGCCCAGGACATGAGCCAAAGACAAACACTTAACTAACTGAGCCACCCGGTGCTCTCAGAGAATTTCCTTCTTCCTTTCCTTTTTTTTCCCTCTTCTTTTCTTTTCTTTTTTTTCTTTTTTAAGATTTTACTTATTTATTTGACAGAGAGAGAGAGAGAGCGAGTGAGCGCACAAGCAGGGGGAGCAGCAGGAAGAGTGAGAGAGAGAAGCAGACTCCTCACTGAGTAGGGAGCCTGATACAGGACGCTGGATCCTGGGATTATGACCTGAGCTGAAAACAGATGCTTAACTGACTAAGGCACCCAGGCATCCCGACAGAGAATTTCCTAGTATCATTTTCAAAGAAACCCTATGTTGACAGATAATCAAATCAGTCTTTGAATTCAAACCAGAGTTTTATGGTTATTCAACAGCACTTGCTTACCTTCTTTGAGCAAGGCCCTCAAAAGTCCCTTGCTTCCCCCCGCCCCCCAGGCTACCACTACAACCATAACTTTCCTAAGGTCTGAATCCATCTAAGAAATAAGATTTACACAATCAAGAAAAATAATGTCATTATAAATTTGTAATCACCAACCTTAAATGAACACAATGTCCAATAATTCTGCTACATTTCTTCCACAATCTACAATGAGTATTTCACCATTCCTTTAATTTTTTCTAGGCTTTGTGACTCCCTTGGTTTTCCATCCAGTCTTGGTCCTAAACTCCCTGGCTTTTCTCTCTCTAGTTGGTCTCTTCTATTCTCTTTGTTAATACCTCATGGATGTAAATCTCATCCATATATCAATGAAAACTCCCAAATGTTACTGCCAACCCAGACCAACTCACTCACAATCACTATCTCCACTTAGAATTATCACAAGCAACTTAGAAAGAGCATATTAAGGACCTCCTTTTTTTTTTTTTTAAGATTTTATTTATTTGACAGACAGAGATCACAAGTAGGCAGAGAAGCAGGCAGAGCAAGAAAGGAGGAAACAGGCTCCCTGCTGAGCAGAGAGCCCAATGTGGGGCTCAATTCCAGGACCCTGGGATCATGACCTGAGCTAAAGGCAGAGGCTTTAACCCACTGAGCCACCCAGGCGCCCTATTAAGGACCTCCTTAAGAGACCTGCACATAAACCAACTCATTACCCATTCCCAGTTATGCTCCCCTTGGGTGGTTTTAGAGCACTCAGTAAAAACCATCTATCAAAAGCATCCATCAAGCTAAATTATATTTTCCCATTTACCTGTCTCATCCATGAAAATATGAGCTACTAGAGAGCAGGGTCTGTGCCTTATCTGTTTTCCTACAACAGATCCAGACTTGTTATCTAGTGGATATTCAAATATTTGATGAATACATGAAATACATATGAATGTATATATACATACAGGAATATAGTGAAAATAATTCCTGTCTCAAGAAATTTAGTTTAACAGGGAAAATGATAATATAATCAAACAAAATATAAATGAGTATAATAAAAACCTAAAAGAAGTAGGTCCAGGAGCGCCTGGGTGATTCTGTGGGTTAAAGCCTTTGCCTTCAGCTCAGGTCGTGGTCTGAGGGTCCTAGAACTGAGCCCCGCATCGGGCTCTCTGCTCAGCGGGGAGCCTACTTCCCTCTCTATCTGCCTGCCTCTCTGCCTACTTGTGATCTCTATCAAATAAATAAATAAAATCTTTTAAAAAAAGAGTAGGTCCATAAAAAGTTCTAAGGGGGAAATTCAATTTAGGGGATTTGGGGAAAGGAAGTCCTCATAAAAAAGGAAGACATCTGAGTAAAGTCAAGGTATTCTTTGCATTGGAGAATTATTGTAAAGGTCTGAGATAATGAATCTAAAATGTGTAGTACAGGGCTCAGGACATAAAAAAAAATGCTTGATAAACTACATGACAGAAGTTGGCTGAGAAGATAAGCCCTTATATTCCAAGTAAGGAGAAAAGCATGTACAAAGGACAGAGAATTGCAGAATTACGTGATGTTGCAGATTTTATTTTCCAACAATATCCACATCATCTCCCATTCCACATATATACTTTTTAAGATTACTTATTTATTTTAGGTGGGAGGGACAGATAGAGAGGGAGAGAAAGAATCCTCAAATAGACTCCCCACTGAGCATAATACCCAACTTGGGGCTTGATCCAGGACCCTGAGGTCATAACCTGCACTAAATTCAAGAGTCATATACTCAACGAACTCAGCCACCCTGGCACTCCCCCCAGTACTCTTTTTATGTGACTCTGATACTCATTCCCATTGAGAGGGCCTATGTTCCCACTACTTGAATCTGAACAGCTTTATGAGTAAAGTAAAAGTGACAGCTGGGTGACTTCTAAAGCTCAGCCAACAAAAGCTACTGGACTCTCTTCAGACTCTGCTTTTTGCAACACAACCACTACACTGTGAAGAAGCCCAAGCCATATCACAAGGCTAGGTGTTCCAATTAACAAACTGAGAAGTCCTAACTAAAAGCCAGTATCATGGGCATGTGAAAGACCAAGTCATCAGATGATTTTAGTGCAACATCATCAAGCTTTTGTTATAGATAAGTAGGATCATACTACAAATAATATCCTATAATTTGCTTATTTCTTTAATTGATAATGCTATGACCACTTTCTGACATTAAAATAAACAGGCCTAGCTCAATCTTTCTAATGTCAACATAACATCCAGTATAATGAAGAGCCATACATTATTCACCACTAGGGTAGTTTCCAGTTTTTTACTATTTGAAATAGTGCTGTAGTGAATACTCCTGGAGGTTTATCTTCACACGCCTGTACCAGTACAGCTGACCACAGGGTCTAAACTGTGCAGACCCACTTATACATGGGTTGTTGAGGTTTTTTGTTTTTGTTTTTTCATAAATACCGTACAGTAACTGTTATTTCTATCAGTAAGGCTTCTGGTCAACAGGAAGATAGAAGTAGTTAAGTTTCTGGGGGTCAAAGGTTATACACAGATTTCTGATTGCAAATTTAAATAAAAACTTGAGGGGCATCTAGGTAACTCAGTTGGTTAAGCATCCGACTCTTGATTTCAGCTCAGGAAATGATCTCAAGGCCATGAGATCAAGCCTCTTATCAGGTGACGCTGGGTGTAGATCCTGCTTATGATTCTCTCTCTCCCTCTCCTCTGCCTCCCCAGCACACTCTATCTAAAAAAAAAATTAAAGGGGCGCCTGGGTGGCTCAATTATTAAGCATCTGCCTACGGCTCAGGTCATTATCTCAGGGTCCTGGGATCGAGCCCCATATCGGGCTCCCTGCTCAGTGGGAAGCTTGCTTCTCCCTCTCCAACTCCCCCTACTTGTGTTCCCTCTCTCACTGTGTCTCCCTCTGTCAAATAAATAAATAAAATCTTTAAAAAATAACAAAAATAACATAAATGAATAAATAAAATTAAATAAGTAAATAAATAAAAAATAAGTCAAAAAAACAAAAGTATAATTCCACCACAAGCATTTTAGAGTACTTATTTCCCCACTGCTAAGCCATACAAAATGCTACTACCTTTAAATTTTTGCTAACCTGGAGGCACCTGGGTGGCTCAGTGGGTTAAGCCTCTGCTTTCAGCTCAGGTCATAATCCCAGGGTCCTGGGATCGAGCCCCAAATCGGGCTTCCCGCCCCGCAGGAAACCTGCTTCTGTTTCTCTCCCACTCTCCCTCCTTGTGTTCCCTCTCTCGCTGTGTCTCTCTCTGTCAAATACATAAATAAAATCTTAAAAAAAATAAAAATAAATTTTTGCTAAACTGATAAACACTTAAATTTAAACTGATAAACACTTAAATTTAAACTGATAAAACACTTAAAATTTGGCTGGCCATGATAGAATTAATACACTTTTTTTTTTTAAAGATTTTATTTATTTGAAGGGAGAGAATGAGTACATGAGAGAGCATGAGATGGGGGAGAGTCAGAGGGCGAAGCAGCCTCCCTGCTGAGCAGGAAGCCTGATGTGGGACTTGATAGTGGGATTCCAGGATCATGACCTAAGCCAAAGGTAGTCACTTAAGCAACTGAGCCACCCAGGTGCCATAAACTTTAATTAAAAAAAGATAGATTTTATTTATTTATTTGAGAGAGTGAGTGAGCATGAGCAGGGGGTTTGGAGTGGGTGGCACAGAAGGTAAGAAAGAAGCAGGCTCCCAACTGAGCAGGGAGCCTGACTGGAGGCTAGATCCTAGGACCCTGAGCCAAAGGCAGACACAACTGACTGAACCACCCAGGTGCCCCAAGAATTAGTAAACTTTTAAAATTAAACACAGAATTATTCAAACCCCCACCAAGAAAATACAAAAGAACTTAAAGCTGCATGCATATACCCACAGACAAACACTTTAGGCTATAGAGAGTCTCTAATTAGAATCACAAAAAATTTACTACAAAATAAATTTAATCATTCATATCTCATTGCTGTATTTCTAATGCAGACCATATTTCTATATGAATACATACTAGAGGCAAATATGAAACCATGCTGGGCATATATTAACATCATTTAAAATCTCCATTCCGTTTTCCCTTAAAAAAATAAAAATCACAATTTACTAACCTATTAATTCATACCTCCAAGGACTGAAAGCTTATAACATCATCTTCAATTACATTTTCCTACAATGAACTCTAAAGTTCAAAACAATCAAAAACTACAAGATCCTCTATCAAAAGTAATACCATTTTGAAAATGTTTATAAGAAGATAATTATATGCAAACACACTGGGTTAGACTTCAGAAAATAATTAAATATTATTTAAAACAGATTAAGGAAAGTTTGATTTCCTCATATACGAATTGTGAAGTCAAGCGTTCCAAAAAAAGTTATGAGGCAAAAATGTATTTGGGGGAGGGCAGGGAGGGATTAGGGTGGCTGGGTTATGGATATTGGGGAGGGTATGTGCTATGGTGAGTGCTGTAAATTGTGTAAGACTGATGATTCACAGACCTGTACCCCTAAAGCAAATAATGCATTATATGTTAATTTAAAAAAAGGTATATACAAAGATGGTCACAGTGACATAAACCATGTACCTAATAACAAGGGCATGATTAAATATATGACACATCCATATGACAGATTATGCTAGTTTTACTGAGGTACTTACTAAAAACATATTATGATACAAATATTGTTTAATAAAAATATTAGGTAAAAGAAGAAAAATCATATCCATTATGGTGTTCATCATGTTAAAATACTCAGAGAAAAAAACTAAAGAAAAAAGTTAAAATAGCTTAGTACTAGATAGTGCAATTATAGATAATTTCTCTAAAAACTTCTCTAAACTTTTCTGATTTGCCCAAATTTCTCATTCTCTACACTTCTCATTTTTAAGCTTTTCTGATTTTTCTAAATCTCTGAAACAAGTGTATTTTACAATTCCCAGAAAATAAATTTAAAATTTGGGGCAAGTCAACTACAGTAAGTTTATTATAGCCTATTTCTCCCAATTATAACCAAAAACCTTGGGGAAAAAAAAACAAAAAACAAAAAGCAACCATCTGAAGACTCTGAAAAGTAAAGAGCAGATGGACTAAGGAAGGAAGTCAAAACTTAAATAAGGACCCATGATAGAAGTAAGTTTCAGAGGCATTTTTCCTTTCCTCTTTTGTTTTCTGGTTTGACGCCTTGATGGGTCAGGTCTCAAACTATATAGCAGGAACACAGAACATAAACTCAGAGAGGACCAACAAAGAGGGTCTCTGTGAGCCAGAGAGTGTGGGGAGAAATTCCCAGGGCTTCTTACTCCCTACCTGGCCCCAAAGCTAACCTCAGAGTTAAGCTTCACACTAAATCCTGAGTGACACATGCACAGTGCAGTAGAGATGGCATGAGCATCTAAGGTGCTGGAGAGAACTGGGCACTAAGAAAAGGAGCCCCTATGGATAAAAGAGCATGAGAAGAATCCTGTTATCTTCCCTTTTTCTCTCACTACTTTCACCTTGGGAGAAGCCTAGTCTTGTCTAGTTTAGTGCCAGCATAAGGGGTAAGAGTGGAGGGGGAGGTGATGGGAAGAAGTGTAGCTATAACATCAAGAAAGTCCCAGTTTTCTAGCTAGAACACAAGTAAAAAGGGCTCCAGGTAGCCAAAAAATACAGGGGAAATTTCAGAAAAGAAAGAGCAGATAAAGGATCCCCAACACAAGTCCTAATAAGCTCACCTCCAAACTACACTATGAAGGAAAGAGCTGAAAAACACCAGCAAAGACTCTGACAACTGAACTATGATATAATCCACCACCACTCAAGCCCCAGATTATACTCTGAATGACAAATGCACATACAGAATAGACCCAAACACCATAACAAAAGCTATGAAATCACTAACATTGGAACCACCACCCACAGAGGGCAAGACAGAACTTGCAATCTAAATCTAATAAGAATGACTGCATGCCAACAAAAAATAAAATCAACATTATCTCCAGACGACTGTTATAAAACCCAGAGTCTAATAATATCCCAAATAGCTAAGATAAAATCCAAAATAACTTGAAACAGGGGTGCCTGGCTGACTCAGTCAGTAGAGCATGTGACTCTTCAGTCTCAGGGTCATGAGTTCAATGCCCACGTTGGGGCATGGAGACATAAAAAAACTTGAAACACAAAGAATCAGTACAATCTGACTTATCCAACTCAAGAAAAAGACAGCTGGGTGCCTGGGTGGCTCAGTCAGTTGAGCATCTACCTGACTCTTGATCTCAGCTCAGGTCCTGATCTCAGGGTCATAAGTTCAAGACTCATGTCAGGCTTCACACTACACATGGAGCCTACTTGTCAATGCGGGGGGGGGGGGGGGGGGGGGAGACCACTGTCAACAGATACAAGCCTGAGACAACCTAGATATTAAAATTATCAGGGGTAGGGGCGCCTGAGTGGCTCAGTGGGTTAAGCCTCTGCCTTCGGCTCAGGTCATGATTTCAGGGTCCTGGGATCGAGCCCTGCATCAGGCTCTCTGCTCAGCAGGGAGCCTGGTTCCTCCTCTCTCTCTGCCTGCATCTCTGCCTACTTGTGATCTCTGTCTGTCAAATAAATAAATAAAATCTTTTAAAAATAAATAAATAAATAAATAGTTATCAGGGGTTTAAAAAAAAAAAAAGAAACGAAAATTATCAAGGAGGATTATCAACTAGGTATTGTAACTATACCCCAAGAGGTAAATGTGAACATTCTTGAAATGACTGGAAACAGAAAACATAAAAAAGAATCAAATGGAAGTTTCAGAAATAAAAAGTACAGGGGGGCCTGGGTGGCTCAGGTTAAGTATCTGCCTACAGCTCAGGTCATGATCCTAGGATCCTGAGATCAAGCCCCACGTCAGGCTCCCAGATCAGCATGGAATCTACTTCTCCCTCTTCCTCTATCTCCCCCCTGCTTGTGCTCTCTATCTCAAATGAATAAATAAAATCTTAAAAAAAAAAGGAGGGGGCAGCTGGGTGACTCAGTGGGTTAAGCCTCTGCCTTCAGCTCAGGTCATGATCCCAGGGTCCTAGGATCAAGCCCCATGTCGGGCTCTCCGCTCAGCACGGAGCCTGCTTCCCCTTCTCTCTCTCTCTGACTGACTCTGCCTGCTTGTGATCTCTCTCTGTCAAATAAATAAATAAAATCTTTAATTTTTTAATTTTAAAGATTTTAAAAATTTTAAAAATTTAAAATCTTTAATTTTTTAATTATTAAATAAATCTTTAATAAATTGTAAACAGGTAATAAAAATTATCCAATCTGAAGAACAGAGTGAAAAGACTGGGAGTGACAGGCAGCCAAGGGAACACATTAAAAAGTGTAACGGTTGTGCCACTGGAGCCCCAGAAGGAAAGGAGAAAACAAAATGTCTGTAGAAAATAGATTTGACAAAGAAATGCTCCAAATGTGGTGAAAGGCATACGATTCATGAAGCTCAGCAAACTGCAATTAAGACAACCATGCAGGGGGGCGCCTGGGTGGCTCAATGGGGAGCCTGCTTCCCTCTCTCTCTCTGCCTGCTTCTCTGCCTACTTGTGATCTCTCTCTGTCAAATAAATAAAATCTAAAAAAAAAAAAAAAAAAAAAGACAACCATGCACAGGCAAATCATAATCAAAGAGCAAAATCCTGCAAAGGTAAATTTTTAAAAAAATCTTAAAAGCAGCAAAAGGAAAAGCAACGCAAAGAAACAAAGATCAGAATAAATGCAGATTTCTCATCAGAAACCATAAAGGCTGGAAAACGATGGAATAATATCTTTAAAATGCTGAAAAGAACTGTCATCCCAGAATTTTATATCCAGCAAAAATATCTTCACAGCATAAATATAAAATAAAGACATTCTCAGATTAAAGAAAACTAAGAGAATTAATCACCAGCAGACTTCCCTAAAAGAAATGTTAAAGAGGGGCGCCTGGGTGGCTCAGTTGGTTAAATGTCTAATTCAACAAGATTTCTGCTCAGGTCTGATCTCAGGGTCCTGAGTTCAAGCCCCATGTTGAGCTCAACACAGGGTGTGGCTCCTTACTTTAAAAAAACAAAAGGGGGGGGCGCCTGAGTGGCTCAGTGGGTTAAAGCCTCTGCCTTTGGTTCAGGTCATGATCCCAGGGTCCTGGGATCGAGCCCCGCATTGGGCTCTCTGCTAAGCGGGGAGCCTGCTTCCTCCTCTCTCTCTGCCTGCCTCTTTGCCTACTTGTGCTCTTTCTCTGTCAAATAAATAAACAAAAATCTTAAAAAAAAAAAAAAAAAAGGGCGCCTGGGTGGCTCGGTAGGTTAAAGCCTCTGCCTTTGGCTCAGGTCATGGTCCCAGGGTCCTGGGATCGAGCCCCACATTGGGCTCTCTGCTAAGCGGGGAGCCTGCTTCCTCCTCTCTCTCTGACTGCCTCTCTGCCTACTTGTGATCTATCTCTCTGTCAAATAAATAAATAAAATCTTTTAAAAAAAAAAGAAAGAAAGAAAAGAAAAAGAAAAAAAAAAGGGCACCTGGGCCACTGGGTGGCTTAGTTGGTTAAGTGTCTTCCTTTGGCTCAGGTCATGATCCCAGAATCCTGGGATCCAGCACCATATCAGGCTTCTACTCAGAGGGGAGACTGCTTCTCCCTCTGCTCCCCTACCCCAAGATCTCTTTCTCTCTCTGCTCTCTTTCAAATAAATAAATAAAATCTTAAAAAAAAAGAAAAGAAAAAGATATGCTAGGGTAAGTTCTTCGAAGTTAAAGAAAATGATACCAGAGACATACATGGAACTTCAGGAATGAAGGAAGAACAGAAATAACAAATAGGAAGATAAATATAACAGATTATTTTTCTCCTCTTAAACTGACTTTTGAAAGTGAACATTTTAAAACTGCATCTTGAGATTTTCAATGTATATAGACTTAAAACATACAAAAATTATAATATGAAGGATAAAGGGAAGGCTTCTTCATATTAAATGGTAAAACACTAACTCTTAGTTAATTGCAATTCTCATAGCAACCATTAAAAAAATATAAAGTGAGCCAAAAACTAACAGGCAAGTTAAATTAAAATGTTACAAAATATTCAAGTAAGGAAAGGCAGGAAAGAAGAAACAGAAGAAGAGAGAGAGTATGAACACAGGTGAGAGACAGAACAAAAAACAAGAAGTAAAATGTTAGACATATTTCCAAACACATCAAAAATTACATTAAATATAAATGGTCTAAACTCACCAATTAAAAGAAGACTGGTTGGATTAAAGGAAGACAACCAGGTTGGATTAAAAAAAAAAACACAAGCTAACCATGTACTGTCTACGAGAAACCCACATTACATATAATAACATAGATTGGTTAAAACTTAAAGGATGGAAAAGACCAAATAAACTATCAAAACTATCAAAAGAAAGCTAGAAGGACACTAGCCTGGCTCATTTAGTGGAACATGGGACTCATGATCTCAGGGTTGTAAATTCGAGCCCCGTGTCGGGTACAGAGATTACTTAAAAATAAAATCTTGGGGCACCTCGGTGGCTTTGTCATTAAGTGTATGACTTTGGCTCAGGTCACGATCCCAGGGTCCTAGGATCGAGCTCCATATCAGGCTCCCTGCTCAGTGTGGAGTCTGCTTCTCCCTCTCCCACTCCCCCTACTTGTGCTCCCTCTCTCATTGTGTCTCTCTCTCTCAAATAAATAAATAAAATCTTGGGAGGAAAAAAAAGAAAGAAAAGAGAAAAAACAAGAAAGCAAGCAAGCAAGTGAGCTTAAGCAGCTATACTTATGTAAAAAAAAATAAACTTCAGAATGTGGAAAATTGCCAGAGATAAAAATAGAGTTTTCATAACGATAAAATAAAATTTCCTAACAATCATTTTAAAGGCACCTAACAAGGCTTCAAAATACATGAAAAACTGAGATAACTGAAAAGAAATAGATAAATCTACAGTTACACTTGGAGACTTCAACACCTCTCATTCAATAACCTATAAAACAAATAGACAGAAAATCAACAAGGATATAGACTGAACACCACTATCAACCAACCTGACCTAATTTCACACTTACAGACATTCCTCCCAATAAGAGCAAAACATACATTCTTCTGACATGCATGTGGATGTGTCACCAAAAATAGACCATATCAAGGGTGGTAAAACAAACCTTAATAGATTTAAAATAATTAAAATAATATAAAGTATATTCTCTAACCACAATAGTGCCACAAAAATACCTGGAAAATCCCTAAATATCTGTAAATTAAGCAACACACTTCTAAATAACACAAGGGTCAAAAAGAAACTGCCAAACAAAATTTTTAAGTATTCTGAACCAAATTAAAATAAATATATAACATCAACTAAAGCAGAAAAGAGATATTTATAGTATTAAATGCTTATATTAGACAAGGTCTCAAATCAGTAACCTGAGCTTCCATCTAAGAACTAGAAAAAAAAGAGCAAGTTAAATCTCAAACCAATGCAGAAGGAATTAAGAGCAGAAATCAATGAAACATAAAGCAGAAAAATAAAAAATGAATTAAACCAAAAGCCATTTCTTTATAAAGATTAATAAAACTGATAAATATTTAGCCAGATTGATCAAAACATAAAAACTGCCAGTATGAAGATGAAAAATAAGATTATCCCAACACACTGTACAAACACCTAAGGATAAAAAGGAATACTGCAAACAACTCTATGCCCACAAATTCTAATTCACATTAGTTAGCCCAATTCTACTAAAATTCACTCAAGAATTAAGTAACTTAGGGCCACCTGGGTGGCTCAGTCAGTTAAGCATCTGCCTTTTGCTCAGGTCATGATTCTAGGGTCCTGGGATCAAGCCCCACATCATGCTCCCTGCTCAGGGGGGAGCCTGCTTCTCCCTCTCCTCCCCACTTATGCCTTCTCTCACTATCTCTGTTACAATCCCTGCCTCTCTCTCTCAAATAAATGAATAAAGTCTTAAAAAAAAAAACAAACACAAAGAATTAAGTAACTTAAACAGTCCTCTATTACACAAACAATTAGTTATAAAAACCTTCAAACATACCAATTTATTCTCTATGGGTTGTGCTTTTGGTATTTACTTAAGAAATATTTGACTAACCTAGGGTCACAAAGGTTATCTCCTATGTTTTCTTCTAGAGGTCTTATAGTTTTAGGTTCTTCATTAAGGTCTATGATTCATTTTATTTCTATATATGGGGTGGTACATTAGTCACAGTTAATTTTTTCTTTTTTCCACATGGACACCAATTGTTCCAGCACCATAAAATAATACTATTCTTTTCCACTGAACTGCCTTTGAACCTTTGTTGAAATAAAGTATCCTGGTATGTCAATCTATTTCTGACTCTCTGCTCCATTTCATCAATCCATTTTGCTTTACATCAATACCACACTGTTTTGATTACTGCACCAATATAACAGGAATTTAAGTATGATATTATTAGTCCTCTAATTAAAGTTGTTTTGTAGGTCCTTTGCATTTCCATATAAATTTTGAGGTCAGTCTGCCAAATTCTCCATCTTGTCAGATTTTCCTTTCTTTTTTTTTTTAAATTTTGCAGTGATTTTTTTTTTTTTAAGATTTTATTTATTTGACAGAGAGAAACATAGCAAGAGAGAGAACAGAAACAGGGGGAGTGGGAGAAGCAGGCTTCCCACCCAGCAGGGAGCCCCATGCGAGGCTCAATCCCAGGACTCTGGGATTATGACCTGAGCCGAAGGCAGATGCTTAAAGACTGAGCCACCGAGGTGCCCCGTCAGACTTTTCTCTAACAACTGCAGAAGAAATGAAAATACATATTTACACAGAAATCTATATACTAATGTTTATAGCAACTCTGGTCATAATCACCAAAACCGCAAAGCCAAATGTCTTTCAAGAGGTAAATGGAGGGGCGCCTGGGTGGCTCAGTGGGGTAAGCCGCTGCCTTCGGCTCAGGTCATGATCTCAGGGTCCTGGGATCGAGCCCCGCATCGGGCTCTCTGCTCAGCAGGGAGCCTGCTTCCTCCTCTCTCTCTGCCTGCCTCTCTGCCTGCTTGTGATCTCTCTGTCAAATAAATAAATAAAATCTTTAAAAAAAAAAAAAAAAGAGGTAAATGGATAAACCATCTGTGGGGTACACCCATAAAATGGTACTACACAGATATTAAAGGGAAGGACCTACTTATTATACACACAGCAACATAGATGACTCTCAAATGCAATATACTACACTTATGAAGCCGGACTCAAAACACTACACAATGTATATGAGATTCTACTTATACAACATTCTGGTAAAGTCAAAACTATAGCATCAAAGAACAGACCACTAACTGGTTGTCAAGCACTGGAGTTGGGAAGGATTTAACTTCAAAAGGACAGCTCTAGGGAATGTTTTGGGATGTTGGGACTGTGATGAATTTCAATTGTGGTGGTGGTTACGTGACTTTGCATTTGTCAAAACTCCGAACTTTACTGTGTGTAATTTAAATAAATTTAAGAAAAAAAATGAGTATCATGCATATCATAATCACAGCACTCCCTGAATAGTGCTAAAAGTATACATCCATGGCACAAACTTTTATTTATAATTAAAGAGCTTTTCAAACTTTTAAATTTGTTGAAGATTTATCTCTCACATTATGGGTAGAAATTATTTTTATATAATTAAACCTAGTACTACACCAGTTTATAGACCTAATACCAGTTTATAGACCTAATACCAGTTTACAGACCTAAAAATAGCCTAATTAGGAAATGGTACCTGCAATGACAACAGAATCTTTCTCTGATGAAAGCAGAGTAAGTAACTTAAAGCAAGAATAGGGGCATCTGAGGGGCGCCTGGGTGGCTCAGTGGGTTAAGCCTCTGCCTTCAGCTCAGGTCATGATCTCAGGGTCCTGGGATCGAGTTCCACATCCAGCTCTCTGCTCAGCAGAGAGCCTGCTTCCCCCTCTCTCTCTGCCTGCCTCTCTGCCTACTTATGATTTCTCTCTCTGTGTTAAATAAATAGATAAAATCTTAAAAAAAAAAAAAAAAGAATAGGGGCATCTGAGTGGCTTAGTTGGTTAAGCATCTGCCTTTGGCTCACGTCATGATCCCTGAGTCCTCAGATCAAGCCCTGCGTCAGGCTCCCTGCTAAGCAGGGAACCTGCTTCTCCCTCTCCCTCTCCTTCTGCCCCTGCTCTCTATCGCTCACTCTCTCTTTCTCTCTCAAATAAATAAATAAAATCTTAAAACAAACAAACAAAAAAATGAGAACAAAAGGCTTCATGAGGTTCCAAAGATAAATAATTTCCTTGGGAACTGTAATAGTTTTTATATGGTAACTATCCTATCCTTTTTCTAGACTGTATTGCTTGGACTTGGGCCAAGATTTTTGAAGATTTATAATATAAAATTTAACCTTTTTTAAAAAAAAGCTTTTATTTATTTATTTTTAAAAGATTTTTATTTATTTGACAGAGATCACAAGCAGGCAAAGAGGCAGGCAGGAAGAGAGGAGGGGAGCAGGCTCCCTGCTGAGCAGAGAGCCCGATGCGGGGCTCGATCCCAGGACCCCGAGATCATGACCTGGGACGAAGGCAGAGGCTTAACACACTGAGCCACCCAGGTGCCCCGATTTTATTTATTTGTTTAACAGAGAGAGAGAGAGAGAGAGAGAGATCACAAGTTGGAAGAGAGGCAGGCAGAGAGAGAGTAGGAAGCAGGCTCTCTGCTGAACCCAGAGAGTCCAATGTGGGGCTCTATTCCAGGGCCCTGAGATCATGACCTGGGCCAAAGGCAGAGGCTTAACCCACTGAGCCACCCAGGTGCTCCTCATCTTTTATTTTTGTCCCTGCTCCCAGCCTTGACTCTCCCTGTATTGCTTAACTAAAAATAACTCCTGGCAAAGCAGTTGAAAATTATGGCCTTCATTCTCAAAGGAAAAGGAGTAAAATTCTAATACGTAGACTTGCTTTTCTCCAATTAAAACACACACACACATCCGACTACAATTCATTAAGTAAGTATCTACTGAACAGATAGTACTTTTTTATGCCAAGTACTGTGCTAGGTATTGGAAGGTAGGATACAAAGATGAATAAGACAGTGCTGGGCTCTAAGGAACTAAAAGGTCTCATGGCACAGTCAACAAGTATGCAAAACATACATTGTTTACAGCTACAAAGAAGAAGAATATGTGTTTTGTTTTTTTTTAATATTTTAAGGTGAGGGGCACCTGGGTGGCTCAGTCGTTAAGCATCTGCCTTCAGTTCAGGTCATGATTCCAGGGTCCTGGGATTAAGCCCTGCATCGGGCTCCCTGCTCAGCAGGAAGCCTGCTTCTCCCTCTCCCACTCCCCCTGCTTATGTTCCCACTCTCACTGTGTCTCTCTCTGTCAAATTAATAAATAAAATCTATTAAAAAAAAGTATTTTAAGGTGAAAGACACTTTGGTAAACTTAACAAAAGCTCACTGAGGATCATTATCTATGAGCTCCCTTACAGAGAATGGTTCTCATCTTCTAACACTTCTTTCTGCTGTTAATTGAAAAGAAGCACATAGACAATAGTTGATTTGTGTAAACAGAAATTACTTACTTAACTTTTTAGTATTATATGTATTTGAAATAATGAACATTCCCTATCCAAGGAAGGATCAGCTGTAGGGCTTATAAAAAAAAAAGTAATTTCACTTCCCTATTACTCTGCCAGGGGGTAGAAGAAAACAGAAGTTAATATGGAAAAAGCGGGTACATAAATGCAGGGGGATAGGGAAAATATATATATATATTGATTCTGTCACTGTACTACAGAGAATACAATGCTCCTCTTTTTATATGCTCCCCAACCAATTTCATGATCCCAAAAATACTTTCTTTAGGCATAAATGAAAAGCAAGCACAATATAAATAACTTCATTTTGTTTACTATGTGGTTATTAGCTATTATATGCCAAACTCTATGCTTAGCAATAGGAAGAAAAAAAGTAAGGGCGCCTGGGTGGCTCCGTCAGTTCAGTGGCTACCCTCAGCTCAGTTCATGATCCAAGGGTCCTAGGATGGAACCCTAAACACACCAACTCCCTGCTCAGTGGGGAGTCTGCTTCTCCCTCTGCCCCTCCCCTCTGTTCATGCTTGCTCATGCTCGCTCTAGCTCATGAGCTCTCTCTCAAATAAATACTTTTTAAAATGACAAAAGAAAAAGAAAAAGTACTAGTGGTATGTATCTAGTAGTACTTTGAGAACACAGAAGTCTTTGAGGGCATCTCAATCTTAGATTTTATTTATTTTTATTTATTTATTTGACAGATAGAGATCACAAGTAGGCAGAGAGGCAGGCAGAGAGAGAGGAGGAAGCAGGCTCCCTGCTGAGCAGAGAGCCCGATGCGGGGCTTGATCCCAGAATCCTGAGAACAGGACCCGAGCCGAAGGCAGAGGCTTAACCCACTGAGCCACTCAGGTGCCCCGAGGGCATCTCAATCTTATCCATTAGGTAAAGATCCAAAGATTTTATAAAATAGAGTGGTACAGTCAAATATTTTTTTTTTTAAATTTAACCTCAATAAAGCTGGGGGGAAAAGACCATGAAAAATATTTTAAGATATGACTCTGGTTATTGTTAGCTTGGAGACAGGGATATCTATTATGAAGCTACTAGCAAATTATAATTATTTCCCCATACCAATCCAAGATACTATCATCCTTTTCAATCTCCTACTTCAGGGAAACAAAAGGTCATCCGACAGAAATCCCTCAAACTTTTAACCACAAAACCTAAAACATCTGTATCTAATCTTCCCATCTGCCCTGTGTTACAAGGAACACACTACCTAAAATAAAACCCATCTCTCCACCAGCGGATCAGAGCTTTACTCCTAAACATAAGATTTTTCTGACCACAGCTTCAGCATTATCTGGTAGCATACTAGGAATGCAGACTATCGGGTAGCACACCAAACCAAATGAATCATAATTTGCAGCTTAACAAGATCCCCAGGTATTTCACATCATGCACACTAAAGTTTAAAAAGTACTGGTCTTAACAGAAGCCAATCTTCTCCCAGTTTCTCAGAATCCTAAACACTATGAATATTCTCTCTCCTATCTCTTTGACCTTTAAAAGACAAAATCCCATACCCCCATTCCAATCTAACTTCTTGAAAAAGTTTTCCACACTCCCTGGCTCTATTTCTTCATATCCTACTTATTCCTGGACCCATTCAAATCTCTCCCTCACCACCACTCCACTCAGCTCTCATTAAGATCAATGTCCTTGAGAATGTAGCTAAATCCAAAGGACGCTTTCAGTCTTCACCCTACTTGACCTCTCACCACAATTCAACACAATTGTCCTTTCTCTTTTTGAATCACTTTCTTCCTCTGTTGACATGTACACTAATGATGCAAAAGCAATGGTGGATGAAACTGCTGGCATTTCAGCATGAATCAAGGCAAGGGTACTAAACTGTACTACTATTAGCTGTAGTCTTCATTGCCGAGCTTTGGCATGGGAGGCTGGAGGGGAAGCAGAATAACTTTGATGAAGGAAAAAAAATTATTAATTTTACTACATCACAACCCTTGAATACCTGTCTTTTTAATAACCTACTACAGGTAATGGGAAGTAAGTATAAAGCACTTCTGCCTCCTAAAGAATGATGGCTGTGTCAAGGGAAAGCACTTGTGTGACTGTTGGAGAGCTCAACCAGACACTTTTTTTCATGCAACACCATTTTTAGTTTTTTTGTTTTTTTTTTTTTTTTTTTTTGACAGAGAGAGACCACAAGTAGACAGAGGCAGTCAGAGAGAGAGAGGGAAGCAGGCTCCCTGCCGAGCAGAGAGCCCGATGCGGGACTCGATCCCAGGACCCTGGGATCATGACCTGAGCCGAAGGCAGCGGCTTAACCCACTGAGCCACCCAGGCGCCCCCATTTTTACTTTAAAGAACTTCAGACAAACTGTGATTATTCAGACTTGGAAACCTGGCAAACATTTCTCAAAATTTAACAAAGTAAGCCTTCCACTACAAGGAAAACAACTGACAGTACTTATTGCCAATGATAACATTAAAGCTTTCAAGCAAAAATGACAATTTTGGAAAACTTGTATCTGCTACCATGAGCTAGACAGCTTCCCAATACTGAAACTTTTCTGATGAGATCAGTATTCATATTAAACAAATATGAGTTTGTGATACTGTAGAATGACATATGTCAATATTTGGATTATCGTATAGCTCAGTAAATCCATAACCAGGGCACAATTTTACAAGCTTAAACACAGACTAAAAAAAAATCCACTCAAAGTACAAGAGAGACCAATAAATTTTATGTAACAGAGTACAAGAAGCTCACTGATATGATTCACAATCCACATTATAACTAACCCTTAAGAAACTATCACTTGTCCAGTTTTGGTAATGTATCAAAGAATATCCATAATTATGTATAAAAAATCACTACAACATTCCTCCCTTTTCCAACCACATTTGTGGAGGATGATTTTTTTCATATATTTCTGTCAAAACAGAATCCAGCAGGCTGAATGCAGAGGCAGATGAGAATCCAGCCAAATTCCAAACTCATGATCTCAGCCCCTCAAAACTCGTCCAGTGTTCTTTCTCACTGAATAGCATCACCATCCACTGTAACCTGAGTAATGCATGATACTTCCTTTCTCACTCTCTCATATCCAATCATTCAAAAGTTCTATTTTTCTTCCTAAATCTCTCTCTACTTCTTCATACTTCTATTACTACAAACCTCTCGCTCAACCATAATCCGCAAAGCCTAGAAGAAATTGTTCTTTCTGTCCTCTCCACTCATCTATTCTATTCTCAAAAGAGCAGGTAATGTTTCTTTTTTTTTAAAGATTTTATTTATTTATTTGACAGACAGAGATCACAAGTAGGCAGAGAGGCAGGCAGAGAAGAGAGGAGGAAGCAGGCTCCCCGCTGAGCAGAGAGCCAGATGTAGGGCTCGATCCCAGGAGTCTGGGATCATGACCTGAGCCAAAAGCAGAGGCTTTAACCCACTGAGCCACCCAGGCGCCCCTAGGTAATGTTTCTGAAAAACAAATGTAATCCTATCAATCACTCTTTTGCACTATTTCACTGCCTTTGCACTGCTCTTAAGATAAAACCAAAAGCTTTACTTCTCATATACAAAAGACTCCATCCCATCTAGCCCCTACCTCCTGCACAGCACTTCGGCACACTCCTTGTCCCAGTCACACTAGTTTTCTTCAAGTTCTTCAATCATGCCCTACTTATTCCACTTCAAATTCTTTGCACATTGCCTCCTCTTCGAACACCCCTCTACCTCCTCTTCATACTTCAGCCCATAAACTTACTCATCCTTTATAACTCTAGGAAAAACCACCTCTTCAAAGGCCAGGGGCAACTGGGTGGCTCAGTGGGTTAAAGCCTCTGCCTTCGGCCCAGGTCATGAACTCAGGATCCTGGGATTGAGCCCCGCATCCGGCTCCCTGTTCAGCAGGGAGCCTGCTTCCCCCCGCCCCCACCGTCTGCCTCTCTGCCTACTTGTGATCTCTCTATGTCAAATAAATGAATAAAATCTTAAAAAAAAAAAAAAAAAGAAGAAGAAGAAGAAAAAGAAAAAAAAAAAAAGCCTTCTAGTACCTAAAAAGTACTATCACTAGGGTGTCTGGGTGGCTCAGTCAGTTAAGCATCTGCCTTTGGCTCAGGTCATGATCCCAGGATCCTAGGATCGAGCCCGGAGTCAGGCTCCCTACTCCTTTGGGAGCCTGCTTCTCCCTCTGCCTCTATTTCTGTCTCTCATTAATGAATAAATAAAATCTTAAAAATAAAATAAAATAAAAGTACTATCCCTAATATCCCATTTTCTAGATCTTAGATTCTACCCAGAAAATAGAACTTTTTAATTATACTATCTGAAGAGATAGAAGGCAGGATCTACAAGTGCCCAGGATTTACCTATTTATAATAACATGTACAATAATCATCCATTTTAATGTGAATGCAAACTCATTTGTAACTCATTAAATTTAACTCTTATTAAATTTATAACACATTAAATTTAACTCACTAACATATCACAGATGAAAGCAAAAACTCACCTTGAACTTGAATTTTATTTTTTAGAGCATTACCCTGTAAGTTCAGGCATTAATAGGAAATATCACAGCTTCACAGAAAATATACATTCCTTAACTTTAAAAAGACTGTCAAGACTCTTCAAAAAATGGAGAGCCACATATAATACTATACTAAAGGAAAGACAACCATTAAGTGAAAAGCACTATGCTAGGGATTTCACATCTATCATCCCTTTTAATCTTCACAAAAACTGAACCCAAATCTATCCCATCCCAAAGGCCATTATTCTACCACACCATCTGCCTTTCCTAACTAAAGAGACATGTAACTATTAATACAGGCTAATAAGGGAAATACATATCTAAACATATAGACATCATCTACTTTATTCAATATAAATAAGGACTGTTTGCTAGTATCTTAGGAAATCAAGTTGGTACGGGAAATTTTCAAAAATTCAAATTTCAATATTCAAAATATGCACATCATCTTGCTTTTCCCCTACCCTGTTTCTTGACTCTTGCCAAGAATTTTAAAAGACTCACGAAAATCAATCAGCTTCACAAAATAAAGTCCCAAAATAAAATTCAAAATTAGAAATGTAGTATTGGTAGGTAGCCCACTTTAACCAAATCACTTTTCATACACATTCTTTCCTTTAATCCTCACAAGGAACCTACTACTACTCTACACAGAAAGAAACTAAACTAAGGCTCTCAAAGGCTAAATTAAGACGTAGTAGACCAAGAATCCAAGAACATGAACCCAGGTCTCTGATGCCACCGCCCATTCTTTCCACCTCACCAAGCTGCCTCTGGTTTAAGGGACGCAAAACAAGTTCCCTTGTGACAAGAAAATCTTGGACTATAGAACAGAGAGAGCAAACTAAGCGTTTTTTAAAAAACTTACAAATTTAATCAAAGATCTGTTTTTGATAGACAAATTACTGGTATGAAATAGGGGTATGAAATAGGGGTAACCTGAAATGAATAGGTTACCTGAAATAGGGGTATGAAATGAAATAGGGGTAACCATTCCAATTTGAAAATAAGTCTTGTTATCTTAGTAAATAAAAAATATAAATCCTATCTGACTTTAATTTCATCTTTTATAACACTGTATTGTATCAAATATAAATAAGCCTAGAAGAGAAAATGGAAAGAACAAGTTATGTTAGGATGGTAGGATTTTATATATGGATGTTTTTTATTTTAAAAATTTCCTTTAAGGGCACCTGGGGGTTCAGTTCATGATCCTGGAGTCCTGGGATGGAGTCTCACATCTGGCTCCCTACTCAGCAGGGAGTCTGCTTCTCCCTGTGACCCTCCCCCCTCATGCTCTCTCTCTCTTTCTCTCTCTAATAAATAAATAAAATCAGTAAAAATAAATATTTCCTTTGTTTTAATCGGTAACACCTTTTTTAAATGCCACTACAAATAACTACTATATATTAGTACTTAGTAAAGATACAAAACAATCATTACTTTGATTGGCAAGTGTAATTTCGTATTTTTTAAAGATTTTATTTATTTATTCAACAGAAAGAGACACAGTGAGAGAGGGAACACAAGCAAGGGGAGAGGTAGAGGGAGAGCAAGGAGCCTGATGTGAGACTAGGACGCTAGGATCCCAGGACACTAGGATCATGACCTGAGCCTGAGGCAGATGCTTAACGACTGAGCCACTGAGGTGGCCCTATTTATCTGAGAGAGAGAGAGAGAGACAAAGATAGCCACAGGGAGCACAAGTGAGCACAAAGTGAGCACAAGCAAGTGCAAGCTGGGAAAGAGAAGAAGGTTCCCCACCCAGCAAGGAGTCTGATGGCAGATTCCATCCCAGGACCCTGGAATCATGACCTGAGCCAAAGACAGACACTTAACAGACTAAGCCATCCAGGCGCCCAGCAAGTATAACTTTTAAAAAACCAAAGTAGGGGCGCCTGGGTGGCTCAGTGGGTTAAAGCATCTGCCTTCAGCTCAGGTCGTGATCCCAGGGTCCTGGGATCGAGCCCTGCACTGGGCTCTCTGCTCAGCGGGGAGACTGCTTCCTCCTCTCTTTCCCTGCCTCTCTGCCTACTTGGGATCTCTGTCAAATAAATAAAAAACTAATCTTTTTTTTTTTTTATAGTAATTCTCAGGTAATGAAGACCCTCCAATGAAATCTGAGAATACTCAAAAATCTATTTCACCTTTCTATGAATCCTGCTAAAATAAGTATCAACAGGGGGGCTATTATTATGCATTCAAAGTTTTGTTAATAACAAAAACTAGTTGACATGAATGGGCCACTAATAAATTGTGACTTGGGGTAGGATGGGGTAACTGGGTGATGAATCACTAAATTGTACCCTTGAAACCAGTAGTATACTACAAGTTGACTAATCTGAATTCAAATAACCCCTGAAAGAAAACAAAAATAAAAAACAGTGAATTTGAAACTTTGTTTATAAGAATTTTTATCCTAAGATTTTTACTGTCTTAATGGGATTTACAACTAAGAATTATTAACTCTATTAATTCATCTTCATTAATTATTCATTCAAAAATGAAGACAATTAAAAAATGCTTTGTCAATTTAGAGGCGCCTGCGTGGCTCAGTCCATTAAGCGGCTGCCTTTGGCTCAGGTCACCATCCCCAGGTCCTGGGCTTGGATCAAGCCCCAAGATGGGTTTCCCTGCTCAGCTTCTCCCTCTGCTTCTCCCCGACCACCACCCACTCATACACAAGCACACACACTCTCTCTCTCTAATAAATAATCTTAAAGAAAAAAAAATACTTTGTCAATTTTATAACAGCCTTTATTGCCACCTCAAAGAAATTGATAATTATACAAAGTTTTAAGTCAACATCTCAAACATTTTCTAATTATCTCAAAATGGCATTAAAACAAATACAGAAATCTGAGTTTTCATTAACTATTAGAATTCAAAACTGTAAATAAGTAATATAAAATAAAGAGTAAAAGTATTCAGAAGAATGGTTAATCTAACCAGGCAAGTAATCATATAAGAGGAAAAACAGCATTAATAGCCAATCTAGTAATGAATTCTTTTACATTTTCACACAAATTCTACATTAAAACCTCTGAATAAAATTGTTTAAACTCCAAATTTCAAAATCTGTTTCTCCTATTTCAAAAATATGCTATTATGAGTAACATCCGATTTATACTCTCCAAACTTAAATTTACAAAGCAATCATTTGCTTTAAGGAAAGTACAATGTCATATGAGTTAATACTAATGAAGAAAGGGGTACCTGGAAACTGTTATCATCTTCTGTACTTTAATGTTTATTTCAAGTTAATTTCTTGGTACAGAAACAGGTACCTTTAAAGAAGTATTTGTATTTTCCCAGTTCATAATGTATTTTGAAAATGAATCAAGCAAGCTTATGGGTTAAATTTAGTATTCCCTAATTCCTATTCATTCAACAAACATATATTTGTGTCATCACTATTATCATTACAGGAATTACTTCACCTACCAATGTCGATTTCTCAGAAAAGTGTAAATGCAAACAAAACTGCAGACACTTCTAAAAAGATAAAACTCATTAGAGAAAAGTCTATACAAACTGAAGTCAGCAAATGGCTGAAAACAGATGTCACCACAGCAACCCCAAAAGAAGACTGAAGGGATGTACTTACGTTTCAAAAAGGTAAAAAGTAAGGGATGTACTTACGTTTCAAAACAACGATCCACGTTGTCAGACATCAAAAGCAGCATGCATAGCTGTTCCAGGGCTATTAGTTGCATGTCCCTTTCATCTCCCTGTCCCATCTGCAGCCACTCCAGCAATGTATCAGGATCCACATCTGCCATGGTTTTTTAAAAGCCTCTTTGCTTAAATTAAAAAAGGAAAAGGAAAAAGTCCTTTAAATACCCAGGACTGATCAGTTGGGGTTTAAAAATTTTTCTTTTACATCGGTTAGAACCAAATGTTCCTGGTGTTCTCCTAGGAATTAGAAAAGACTTGTAAGTATGTTTGAGAGAGTACTTTAATGCAGTTTTTCAACTTTATTTCTCTGGTTTAATGTTCATGTATCATACTAAATAAAAACCAGTTTTGCATTAGAGTATAAGCTAATTAGGTTGCTACTTAACTGGAAAGCAGAGCTGTCTCTGTCAAACACAGTCAAACTTTAGATCCCACTACTGCTGTCACCAATGTCTGTGCCAAAAGGCAAAGAACACCTTACTAAAGGTTCTTTTTTTTTTCCCCAACAAAGTTCTTCCCCCCTCCTTCACCCAAAACTGATCTTCAGGTAAGTGTTACATTCAGTATTTTGAGATTCTAAGCACTGTGTCCACTCCCCCTCCAAATTAAGTTTCTGCTTTAAAATGATCTCCCAATTCCACAAATTCTATTGAATTCCCAATTTACCTACTGCTTCTTAAGACGTCCACATACAAACAATAATTAGATACAAGTCGTATCTATGAATAAAGGCGTGGTTAAGAATTCTGCAGTCTTGGCAACTCTTAAAAGTTTAAAAAAGAAATGCTAAAAGTAAATGCAATGGACTAACACCTTACGGATCCGAATACAGGCCACTCTATGGCCCTCTTTCCCCATTCTCACAAAATGGGGCAGTTGGTTAAAAAATTATAATACAAAATAGAGAAGCAGACCCAAGAGTCAAGTCGTTACAAAAGCCCGTAGGGTCCCTGACGGAAGGACAGCTTTGGATCCCAGGTAACCCAGCTTCAAGAGTGTGAATCCAGCCACGGGTCCCGGTGGGCACCCAACGGCGGCGGCCAGCAGGGATGACCCACACTCCGGGCCCAGCCTAGCCCCGCGCCGGAAGGCGCAGGCACCGCGCTCTGGTTTCTTGGCACCAAACCCTGCTAAGTTAGCTACCTGTGTTTAGGAGGGGGAAGTTCTGGAGGAGAGGCAGCAAGCCTCAGTGCCCAGAGCAGGCCGCCGGGCCGAGCAGGGCGGCGGGTCTCTCGGGAGCGGCGCCCGGAACTTCGAGGCTCGGGGGGACGTCCCTGGCCCGACGGGGAGGCGAACCTTTCTCAAGGGCAAGGGGGGCCCGCCTTGGGCTCCGGCTCGGCCAAGCCAGGCTCCGGCTTCAGCAAGCCGGGCCCCGCCGCGGACAGGGCCGAGGGAGGGGAACAAAGGGGCTAAGCGGGTTAGTCGGCAAGCAGCCCGGGCGACCTCACCCGGAGCCGGGGTCTCGCTCTCCGCACGCCGCCGGGCATCCGGGATCCCGGCCCCCAGGTCGGGCCCTTCCGACCGCCTGAGGCTCTTCCGCCTCCCCGTCCCTCAAGCTCTTACCCGGGCTTGTCGTCCCAAACCGCTCTGGTCCAGCTCCGAGCAGGCCGCGGGCAGAGCCAGGCCCGGCCGCGGCCCTCGAGTTACCAGGAAGCCGCAGGCCGCGCAGGTCGAGCCGGGCAAGCGGCACAGGAAAAGCCGCGCCTTGTCCCTCCCCTTCCTCCGCGGGGACCTGGTAACAGGGAAGCGAGAGGTTCTCCCGACCGGCGGCAGCCAGCGCACGTCCGGTCCCCGGCACGCGGCTCCTCAGGCCCGCACCTCAGAGGCCCGCGCGGTGCTGCCGGCAGCAGCGGGGGGCGGCCGCGTCCATCGCGATCCCGGAGGGGGAAGGGAGGAGGGTCGGGTAAGAGCGGGGCGGGGAAGCTGCGGAGGGCAGCGGAGCTCGGCGGAGGCGGAGCAAATCGACTCTCCCGGCAGCGACCCCACCGGCCGCCAGGTGGGGCGCTGCTGAGAGCGGTCAGACGGCGGCGTGGTAGCCCCAACCTGGGGAACCCGGCGGCAGGACGCGTGGCCCTCAGTACCAGGACGCTCTGGCCCTGAGGGCCTCAGAGTCCCCTGTCAGCTGTCGCTTTTCTGTCGTGCACCCGCTCCCAGCACCCCCGCACACTGGTGCACGCACGCTCAGCCTGTTTTGCACCGTGCCTACACACTTAGCGTGCTGCTGCTTTTAGGCCCCCACGCTACACGTCATCGCTGTGGCCAACCTGTCCTTGCCGAGCCCCCGCCGGCCTGCCGGCCCGTACTGAGCCGCAAGCTCCTCTCCTCCCCGCGGGGCAGCCTTACTCGAGCACGGAAGTGCGTCGCAGGAGGAAAAGCACCACCGTGGGGTCTTAGGAGGCAAGCCGCCCGCAGTTCACCAGAAGGAAAACCTTTCACCACAGGCCTGGGAAGTAAATATTTTCCAGCAGTATCTCCATTGCAATGATAAGAGAACTGAGGCTCCAAAAAAAAGCGTAAATTCAGGCCCAGTGACATCCCGGTAAGCAGCACCGCTAAGAGTGTGCTTTTGACTCTTTTTCCTGTGGGTTGTGGTCTCGAGTACATCCGTGGTTATTCCCGTCAAACGTTTTGTGTTTCACACCCTTTAAAAATAAAATGAGCCTGCTTATAAGACCTATTTGGAGATTTTTTGGATGTAGTTCATTGGAAATGTGAATATAGCTTTTTTTTTTTTTAAGATTTTATTTATTTATTTGACAGAGGTCACAAGTAGGCAGAGAGGCAGGCAGAAAGAGAGGGGGAAACAGGCTCCCTGCCAAGCAGAGAGCCGGATGCGGGGCTCAATCTCAACACCCTGGGACCAGGACCTGAGCCGAAGGCAAAGGCTTTAAACCACTGAGCCATCCAGGCGCCCCAATATAGCTTTTTTTAAATAAAGAAACGAATCCCTTGGTTTCTGAGATAAGTAAACCCATACCTCAGTCACTCTCACTGTACTCTCCCCTTTTCATCTTTCATGACAAAAATGAATATTACATAATAGTATTTGAGTTGTGTTCCTTTAAGCAATCTTCACATGCTGGAAGAACCAGTATTCTGGAAATTACAGATTTGCACTTCAAATACATATAGACACAGATCCCACTGTCACAGGTCATGGTCCCTAGGTCTCCCATTAAGAGTTCAAATCAAGGGCGCCTGGGTGGCTCAGTGGGTTAAGCCGCTGCCTTCGGCTCAGGTCATGATCTCAGGGTCTTGGGATCGAGGCCCGCATCGGGGTCTCTGCTCAGCAGGGAGCCTGCTTCCCTCTCTCTCTCTCTGCCTGCCTCTCCGTCTGCTTGTGATCTCTCTCTGTCAAATAAATAAATAAAATCTTAAAAAAAAAAAAAGAGTTCAAATCAAGAGAAAAGGGTAGAGGATCCTACTATCTTGTCACAACTACAACACATGACAGTAATTGTTTGGGAGCTATAACTATGACGTGGAGCTGCCAATAAAATCTTCAAGGAGGAAGATCTTTCTGGACTTTGAAGAATTGGTGGAATATGGACAGTGCAAGGGAGGGGGAAGAATACAAGCAAAGTCTGGTATTGTCTGACAAAGGAAAGAGGAACTGTGCCCCAAAGTTTCTGCATTAAGCAATGAAGTGGGGAGAAGGTGGGGACTGGAGCAAGCAGGGCCTTGAATGCCAACTGCAGAATTTAGGCTTAGATAAGTAACAAGTTTTGGATTAGAACACGGTGACGAGAATAATTAGAGTCTTAGAAAGATTGATGGAATGGCTAAAAGGAGCTACCAAGACAAAACAGTTAGCTGGGAGGTTGCTGAAATCCTCCAATGGTGGAGGAAGGAAGGGCCAATAAATGTAACAATTATTTTTAAAAAGATATATCAGAATTTAAATATTAACTTCAATTCTTTTTTATTCTTTTTTTTTTTAAGATTTTTTTTTTTATTGAAGATAGAGCGAGAGTGAATGAGAGAGCATAAGCAGGGGGAACAGCAGGCAGAGGGAGAAACCGGCAGAGGGAAAAACAGGCAGAGGGAGAAGCAGACTCTCCACTGAGCAGAGAGCCCTGAGCCCCAAGGATTAGTCACCTTAAGCTAAACTTACCGTCTTGTTTTTTAACTTTTAATTTTGAAATAAGCTTAGACATTAAAAAAAAAGTTGCAAATAAAATTAAGAGTTCCTATATATATATATCCCTCATGCAACTTCTCCAAATGTTATAATTGGGATGCCATAGTTGAAGTAAGTGAATTTCAAGAAGGCGTTTGACAAGATTTCCTTTAAAATCTTAGGTACAAGGTGCTCAGTTGGTTATGCGTCTGCCTTCACCTCAGGTTATGATCTGGGTCCTGGCATCCAGCCCTGTGTTGAACAACACAACGGGCTCCAGGTGGGGTTCCCTGCTCTGCAGGGAGTCTGCTTCTCCCTCTCCCTCTGCCCCTGCTCCTTCCGAACTTCATGTGTCCACTTTTGCACACTTTTGTGCTCTCTCTCAAAGAAATAAATAAAAATCTTTCTATTTATTTATTTATTTATTTATTTGACAGAGAGAGAGAGAGAGAGAGAGAGATCACAAGTAGGCAAAGAGGCAGGCAGAGAGAAAGAGGAGGAAGCAGGCTCCCTGCTGAACGGAGAGCCCAATGTGGGGCTCGATTCCAGGACCCTGAGATCATGACCTGAGCCGAAGGCAGAGGCTTAACCCACTGAGCCACCCCAGCACCCCAATAAAAAATCTTTTTAAAAATTTTTAAAAAATATCTTAGATATAAATATGTGCATTCTCTACTACAAAATTCACTTTTGATTTTCATTTTTTTAATATTGCCTTTTTTTTTTTAAAGATTTTTATGCATTTACTTGACAGAAAGAGAGCCGAGCATGGGGATCTGCAGGCAGAGGAAGAAGGAGAAGCAGGCTCCCCACTGAGCAAAGAGCCTAATGCAGGGCTCAATCCCAGGACCCTGGGATCATGACCCGAGCTGAAGGCAGACTCTTAACCAAGTGAGCCACCCAGGTGCTCCATATTGCCACTCTTTAAATGAAAAATATTAAAATTCTTATTGCCAAGAAAGAGGTGGGTCAGATGATAGTGTTGTTAGATAAAGTTGTAAGGTGAAGTCCTGGTTACCTGAACAACTATACCCAGAGAATGTTACTTAATGGACAAATAACTCCTTGGTGAAAAGTTTGTAAGATGCCAGAGCCTTTGTGTTGGCCATGTACTGTTGGACAACTTTATCTAACTAACTTCTTTTTTTTAAGATTTTATTTATTTATTTGTCAGAGAGCACAAGCCAGGGGAGCAGGCAAAGGGAGAAGCAGGTTCCCTGCTGAGCAAGAAGCCCGATGCAGGACTTGATCCCAGGATTCTGGAATCATGACCTGAGCCAAAGGTAGACACTTAACCAACTGAGCCAGCCAGGCATCCATATCTAACTGACTTTGAACAAAAAATTTGAGGGTATGGATGATATGTTGTAGTATCTGATGAAGATTCAAAGATATTGCCACAGAATGCAGCACTGAGACAAAATGAACAAAATTATTTTAGTAAGTCTAAATATTAAGGACAAAATATCATATTAAAAGATTGAAGGAAAGCTGCCTTCGAAGTTTAGGGAACAAGCCATTAGCACTTCAGTTTACTGCATACTCTGCGTGAGCCAAAATGGAGGCTTAGGATGTGGTTACCACCCTCCTAACTCAAGGCAAAAAAGACTACACTCCTCTGTTCTGCTCTGACCTCATTTGAAGCACTGTTTTAGGCTTAGGAATCAGTTAATTAACATGGAGAAGCTGCAACATGCCCAAGGAGGGTAAAACAGTTGAATGGACTGGACTTGTTTTGCCTGGGGAAGTGAGGACGTGGGAACATGACTATTACCTTCAATTGTTTCATGACCTCTCCTATGGAAGAGGGAGCCAACCTAGCATGCCACACAAAACAGCAGAACTAATAATAAAATAATATTAATAGCTGACATTTTTGAATATTTAATATATGATACACATTTTACATGCATTATCTTGTTTACTATAATTAGTCAATGAGGGCTTTAGTTTCTATTATTATCCTTGTCTTACAGAATAGTAAAACAAAGCTCAGAAAGACCAAGGTCGCACAGGTAATATGTCAAAGTAGTTAATACCCTTAGTGAAGTAATACTTGTAATACATTTAGAAGAGTGTTAGGACATGATAAATGTCTAATAAAGTCTAGCTGCAATAATAACAAATAGTACTATAATTATACTTAAATATTATTATTATTATTATTGTATTGACAGGCTGATGACTCTCAGCCTTGGCTACACATTGAAGTCTCTTAGAGCACTTTTAAAAATACTGATGGTTGGATCTTACCTTTAGAGATTCTGACTGAAGTAGTCTGAGATATGGCCTGATCATCTGACATTTTAAAGATTTATTCATTTATCCGAGAGAGAGAGAGAGAGAGAGATTGAGCGTGCATGCACAAACAGGAGGGGCAGAGGGACAGGGAGAAAAATTCCCAAGCATACTCCTTGCTCAGTGTAGAGCCCGAATCAGGGCTCAGTCCTATGGGAGCCTGAGACCATGACCTGAGTGGAAACCAAGAGTCAGTCACCCAACCAACCGCACTACCCAGGCTCCCTGGCATCTGACATATTTATTCCTTCCTTCCTTCCTCCCTTCCTCCCCTGCTCCCTTTCTGATTTTATTTATTTATTTGAGAGAGAAAGCCCGAGCACGGGGTTGAGGGGGCGGCCAGAATCTCCACTGAGCAGGAAGCCTCAGAATCTTCCTGAGCAGGAAGGCTGGATTCCAGGATCCTGGGATCATGACCTGAGCAAAGGCAGCCACTTAACAACTGGGCCACCCAGGCACCACGTTGGCATCTGACATTTTAAAAGCTCCCCAGGTGAAGAAAAATTTACAAAAATACATCTGATAAAAACTACTATGAAAATGAAAATAAAGCATTCTTCAAGCTGGGTGGAGCCTACTTAAAAAAAAAAAAAAAAAAGGACTCTTGGGGCGCCTGGGTGGCTCAGTGGGCTAAAGCCTCTGCCTTCGGCTTTAGCCGAATAGAGCAGTCCCCCCAAGCCATACAGTGTGGGAGAGAAGTTCTACGTGCCGCTGGAAAGACTCCTCGCTTACCCGAAGGTGAACCGCTTGGTGGCAGGCAGCACGGAGAAGCTGCGCACGGTGCTCGCAGAGGGACTGCGGCTGAACGCTCAGACCTCCGTGCAGGTGGAGTTGGTTGACTACCGCACACAGCGCCTTTTCGATGAGCATTTAGTCAGCCCTGCGCTGGAGTCCTAAGTGAGGCAGCCTCGTTTGCAATTTTCTCTAATCGTGTGTTTTTTCATAGGGTTTTTGTAGGGCGGTGGAGGGCCCATAATGTGCTTGTTCATGTTTGTTAGACCCATGTTGAATGTGACTTTTAAAAAAAATTTTTTTTAAGCAAATTGGATTATCAAATAAAACCTTTCCCCAGGGAATAAGTAGTTTTAAATTAAAAAAAAATTTTTTTTTATTTTATTATTATTATTTTTTTAAATTTAAGCCAGGATCCTGGGATGGAGCCCCACATCAGGCTCTCTGCTCAGCGGGGAGCCTGCTTCCCCCTCTCTCTCTGCCTGCCTCTCTGCCTACTTGTGATCTCTCTCTGTCAAATAAATGAGTAAAATCTTTAAAAAAAAAAAAACTCTCAAAATTCAGCAATAAATAATGAATAATTCAATTTAAAAATGGGCAACAGATCCAGACACCTCACCAAAGACATGACAAATAATTATATGAAGAGATGTCCAATATTACATATCATTAGGTAACTGCAAATTAAAACAGTATGATACCAGGGCGCCTGGGTGGCTTAGTGGGTTAAAGCCTCTGCCCTCCGCTCAGGTAGTGATCCCAGGGTCCGGGGATCAAGCCTGGCATCGGGCTCTCTGCTCAGCAGGGAGCCTGCTTCCTCCTCTCTCTCTCTGCCTGCTTCTCTGCCTACTTGTAATTTCTGTCTGTCAAATAAATAAATAAATAAAATCTTTAAAAACAAAAACACAGTATGATACCACTCTACACCTATTAGAATGGGCAAAATTCAAAACAATGGTAAGACCAAATGCTGATGAGAATGTGGAGCAAAGGTAACTCTCATTCATTGCTTATGGGAATGCAAAATGGTATAGCTACTTTGGAAGACAGTTTGGCACTTATAAAACTAAATATATTCAGGGGTACCTGGGTGGCTCAGTTGTTGTGGCTTCTGACTTCATCTCAGGTCATGATCTTGGGGTCCTAGGATCAGCCCTAAGTTGGGCTCCAGCGGGGAGTCTGCTTGTCTCTCACCCTCTCCCTCTCCCACGGGTCTCTCCTTCTTCCATTCCCTACTCTCGCTCTCTCTTTCTCTCAAATAAATAAATCAAATCTTAAAAAAAAAAAACAACTAAACATATACTTACCATATGATCCAAAAATTGTGCTCCTTGGTATTTATCCAAATGAGTTGAAATCTTATGTCCACATAAAAACCTGCACATGAAAAAAGAAAAAAATACACATGGATGTTTATGGTAACTTTATTCCTATTGCCCAAATTTGGAAGCATCCAAGATGTTCTTTAGGAGGTGGATGGATTAATAATAATAACCTGTGGTACATCCAGACAACAGACTATTATTCAGTCCTAAAAGAAATGAACTACTGGGGTGCCAGGGTGGCTCAGTGGATTAAAGTCTCTGCCTTAGGCTCAAGTCATGATCCCAGGGTCCTGGGATCGAGCCCTGCATCAGTATATATGCTCAACGGGGAGCCTGCTTCCTCTGATCTCTCTGCCTGCCTCTCTGCCTACCTGTGATCTCTCTCTGTCAAATAAATAAGTAAAATCTTTAAAAAAAAAAAAAAGAAATGAACTATTAAACCATGAAAAGACACAGAAGAACCTTAAATGCATATTACTAAGTGAAAGAAGCGAATCGAAAAAGGCTACATACTAAATGATTCCGACTATATAACATTCTGGAAAAGGCAAAACTATGAACACAATAAATAAGATTTGTGGTTACCAGGACTACACGGGAGGGAGAGCTGAATAGATAGAATACAGGTGATTTCTTAAGGCAGCGAAACTATTCTGTATGATACTACAATGATGAAAATGTGTCATGATACATTTCATTTGCCAAAACCTATAGAATGTACACCAAGGGTGAATCCTAATGTAAACCATGGGCTTTAAGTGATAGTGATATGTCAATGCAGATTCATTAATTGCAATAGATATACCAGTCTGGTGGGGATTTTTTTTTAAGATTTTATTTATTTATGAAGATTTTATTTATTTACTTGACACAGAAAGAGAGCACAAGCAGGGGCAGTAGAAGAGGAAGAAGCAGGCTCTCTACTGAGTAGGAGGCTGATGTGGGGCTGATCCCAGAACCTAGGACCATGACCCGAGCCGAAGGTAGATACTTAATGAAATGAGCCACCCAGGCGCCCCTGGTCAGGAATATTGAAAGTGAGGAAGGTTGTGCATGTAAAGGGCAGGAGGTATAAGGAAACTGTACTTTCTGCTCAATTTTGGTGTACCTAAAACGGCTCTAAAAATATAGTCTAGTCTGTTAAAAAAATAAGTTCCCCAACTGAATCTAATGTGCTGCTAAGGTTGAGAACTACTGGCCTAGGTTTTTGTATGCATAATCTCCAACAATTCTTCTAATATCCATCTGATAAGGTATCTGTGGTTATCCTACTTTACATATAAAGAAACTGAGGTCTGGAAGAATTAAATAGTTTGCCAAGTTCACCAAGCTAGTAAAATGGGAACTGATTTTCACACATTTGCTCAGCCAACTCTCATATGTATAGCCTTTTTACCATACCACCTTTTAATAACTGAAGCTGGTAGAGCAAAGAAAAATGCATTGCCTCATGAAGTAATAACTCCCCAACACTGGAAATATTACAGAAGAATCTGGATAACAGGGGCACCTGGGTGGCTAAGTTGTTGGGTGGCTGCCTTTGGCTCTGGTCATGATCCTAGAGTCCTGGGATCAAGTCCAGCTTCGGGCTCCCTGCTCAGCAGGGAGTCTGTTTCTCCCTCTGACTCTTCCCCTCTCACGTTCTCTCACATTCTCTCACATTCTCTCTCTTTCAAATAAATAAAATTGTTTAAAAATGAAAGAATGAATGAATGAATAAATAGAGTCTAGATAATAAGAGGGATGGCACAGATGACTACACTGTTTTTGTTTTTGTTTTGTTTTGTTTTCAGCATGAAGGAAGGTAGAATAGGTTATCTCTCTCTCTCTCTCTCTTTCTTTTTTTTTAAGTTTATTTATTTATTTAAGTAATCTCTACACCCAATGTGGGGCTTGAACTCACAACCCAGAGATCAAGAGTTGCATACTTTCCTTCCTGAGCTAGTCAGGCACCCTAGGTTATCTTGAATATTCCTTCAGACTCTAAGAGCCAAAGAGTTGAAGGACTTGGTTTGAGAATTAGACCTGTCCTTTACATAGCTGTGAGAGCAAAAAGTCACCTAACTTGTCTGTGCATTTTCTCTTGCGTAAAATAAAAAATAATGCTTATGCTAACATAGATCATTTTTCATATATATTAAATAATATTAGAGAATTAAATTTTTTGTTAAAATCTTTTGCTAACTGTAAAGCTTTATAGAAATCAATTTTATAGCTTTTTAAATTTTTTAAAGTAAGCTCTATGTCCAACGTAGGTCTTGAACTCACAGCCCTAATAACAAAAGTCACATGCTCTACTGACTGAGCCAGCCAGGCACCGTTACAGAAATCACTTTTAACTTGAGATGGCTAATGATCCTAAAGCCTCCCTCATATCACAGTGCTCCTTTGTTTACAATGTCCAAAGGCTCCCCATTGCCCAAAAAACAAACTTCAGAGTCCTTAGCATGGTGTTTAAGACCATTAGCAAACTAATTCCAATTAACCTCAATGTTCTCTTCAGCCACTAACTCTACCTAGGTTCCAGCCAAATTTCATTTCCTACTGTTTCAAAATGGCCACACTCTTTCATAGTTACAGCTTCTCAGAAATTGAGAGAAGCCAGGGATACTCCCATTTCCAATTAAAAGTTGAAGAAATGCCCGAACAGACATTTTTTGTAGCATATTTGAAATGTTTACATCTAATGATGCTTTTGATACATAAAAAACATAACATCATATAACTGTGTTATTCATAAGGTAAAATTTATTTTTAAAAATTAATTCATTAATAATGTCAGTCAGTGGGATAAGAGTTTAAATTTGAATGATACCTCCATTTCTGAACCTGTGAATCAATCTCAGTTAACTGTATATATTGAAGGTACTTCGTAAAAGTGGGGCCTTTCCCTGTTTCCCAAAAAGGGAACAGTGATCTCTTCCCTGTTTCCCAAAAAGGAACCCTCTTCACACTTCTGTGCTTCTCCACATGGTCTTCCTAATGTCTGGCCAGCTCCAACGGAACATTTGAGATTTAGCTCACATATCATTTTTGAAGCCTTCTGACCTACCATTCATAACCTCCTTGATGTTCTCAGTGTAGTTGACAATATTATGTGGTAAGTATTATCATGGAGGAAGACAAGGGAAATGTGTTCACATCTACCTTCTTCTAGACTTTTACGTAGTTCGTGGAAGATGAAGTCTGTGACTCACTGTACCTTTTACTGTGTCTGGTACATAGCAATTCCCAATGGCCATTCTTCTCCTCTTCCACCCCCCTCCTCCTCCCCCTCCTCCCCCTCCTCCTCCTCCTCCTCTTCCTCCTCCTCCCCCTCCTCTCCCTCCTCGTCTTTCTTCTCCTCCTTCTTTTTTCAAGATTTATTTATTTGAGAGAGAGTGAGTGAGCATGAACTGGGGGAGGGACAAAGGGAGAAGGAGCAAGAGAATTCCCAAGCAAACTCCCTGCCTATCACTATCCCCTATGCGAGGCTTGATCCCAGGACCCCGAAATCACCTGTGCTAAGTCAGGCATTTAACCAACTGAGCAACCCAGGCACCCCCCTCAATGGCCATTATTCTTGTATTTGACATGTAGGTGAAATATTAACAGGTAAACATATCCTTTCTTGGGACATATATTCAGGTATGGTCAATTGCCTTCACAAGATCTTCTGTTTTCATCAGGGCTTTATTCTTTTACTTGAATGCTCTTGTGATAGGATTTCATATTTTAATTTAAAATAATATAATAAAATCACAATAAAAGTCAGCAGTTTTGGAATAAGGTTTCTTTAAAGGACACTATAGGGGCGCCTGGGTGGCTCAGTGGGTTAAAGCCTCTGCCTTCGGCTCAGGTCATGATCCCAGGGTCCTGGAATCGAGCCCCACATAGGGCTCTCTGCTCTGCGGGGAGCCTGCTTCCTCCTCTCTCTCTCTCTGCCTGCCTCTCTGCCTACCTGTGATCTCTGTCTGTTAAATAAATAAATAAAATATTTAAAAAAATAAAATAAAATAAATGAATAAATAAAATAATATAATAAAATCACAATAAAAGTCAGCAGTTTGGAATAAGGTTTCTTTAAAGCACACTATAGGGGCACCTGGGTGACTCAGTCAGTTAAGCATCTGTCTTCAGCTCAGGTCATGATCCCAGGATCCTGGGGTCGAGCCCCTGAACCAGCTCCCTGCTCAGTGGGGAGCCTGGTTCTCCTCTTCCTCTGCTGCTCCCCCTGCTTATGCTTGCTCTCTCTCTTGCTGTCTCTGTGAAATAAATAAATAATAAATAAAATCTTTAAAAAAAGATGACAAATTCTAGTAATAATGTCATCTAAGACTCACTCTTCCAAAGGTTTCAAAAATAATGTATTTAAAAATAAATTCTAGAATTTTGACAGTTTATTACAAGATTCACTGTATCTAATATATCTCTCTTGGAAGTGAAATCAAAAACCAAATTACAGTTGTAAAAGTTGTGTGCTTTATGTCCCTAGATATTCTTGCTCTAAGACTGAAAAACCCTTCTATAATTTGCTGCTCGTAAATATCCTATAGTTTTCATCTTAAGGAAAATTATTCTTGAAGACAGATTATTATTCTTCTTTAGCATACTTGGGTACATAATAGTTGCTTTGTAGGCTTAGAGGAAAAGTATCATCTGCTTTACAAAAATTCATTCAATAAAAAACTTTCAAGGAGGGGTGCTTGGGTGGCTCAGTGGGTTAAGCCTCTGCTTTTGGCTCAGGTCATGATCTCAGGGTCCTGGGATCAAGGCCCATATCGGGCTCTCTGCTCAGCAGGGAGCCTGTTTCCCCCCCACACACCTCTCTCTACCTGCCTCTCTGCCTACTTGTGATCTCTGTCTGTCAAATAAATTTTTAAAAAAATCTTTAAAAAAGAAAAATAATCGCCAACCACCTTGAGATTATTATCATTAACGTTTTGATAACATTCGTATGGCCTTTTTTGTTGGCATAAGTATAAACATATATAAAATCATATGTATTATTAATTATGATCACATTTTTTTAATGGGCTCAAGGGCAACTGGGTGGCTTAGTTAGTTGGGCAACTGCCTTCAGCTTGGGTCATGATCCTGGGGTCCGGGATCGAGTTCCACGTGGAGCTCCCAGCTCCATGGGGAGTCTGCTTCTCCCTCTGGCCTTCTTCCCTCTCATGCTCTCTCTCACTGTGTCGCTCTCAAATAAATAAATAAAATCTTAAAGAATAAATAAAGGGGCTCAACACCCAATATGAAGCCAACATGAGGCTTGAACTCACACCCCTCAGACTGAGACCTGTGCTGAGATCATGAGTTGGCCACAAATTGTGATCATATTATTAAACACTATAAAGTTAATATGACATTTAACAAGTCTTAAACCTTTTTCTTGGACTTCTTACGTTACCAAAGTCCAAAATTCACCTACCCATCACTATCCAAACTCCTGGATGATTAAAAGAGGTTTTTTTTGGTGTTTTTTGTTTTTTGTTTTTAATCCCTTTTATTAGCTAACTAAAGAAGTCTAAGGACTAGACTTTGGTTACCCACGCCAGGAAAAATAGCTACTTTTCTTCAGCTATGAGGATTAAAACTCTACTCCCAGAGATCAGTTTTTTTGTGATAGCAGAATTGAACAGGTGGGCAGTTATTCAAGTAAAGCTGCTTAGGAGAAAAAGTCTATCTAGGTCATTCAAAACCAGAATTATCTTTGACTTCCTCAGAGGTCATTTGCCATAGATTATCTGAATCCTTGTCTAGAAGACCTAAGATGATAACTCAGAATTTAATATAAACTTGGAGCCCATGGAATATTGTTTGACTTACTAGGCAAATGCCAATGGCTTAAGGATACCTGCAGACTACCTATATATATTATTAATATGGGAATGTGGTTATGCTAAGATAGCTAGAGATTAAGGCAGGGAGTTTCTTGGCTAAGGAAATTAACCACCAAGTTTTCAAGGAAATGTTATCTATACTAGTTTTTCTTAGACAATCATCATGACTATATGATTTCAATGTTTTTTGTTATTCAGTTTCTTTAGGTTCATATTCAATTTCCTGATGTGTATATCATATAAAATACATAATATATTATATAACCACTATCTAATTCTGGAACATTTTCATCACCTTAAAAAGGAAACCCCAGGGGCACCTGGGTGGCTCAGTGGGTTAAAGCCTCTGCCTTCGGCTCAGGTCATGATCCCAGACTCCTGGGATAGAGCCCCGAATCGGGCTCTCTGCTCAGCGGGGAGCCTGCTTCCTCCTCTCTCTCTCTGCCTGCCTCTCTGCCTACTTGTGATCTCTGTCTGTCAAATAAATAAAATCTTAAAAAAAAAAAAAAAAAGGAAACCCCATACCCGTTAGCAGTTATTACTATTACATTCTCTCCAAGACCTAGTACCTGGAAACTATTAATCTACTTTGTATCTCTACACATTTGCCTACTCTGGATATTTAGTATAAATAGTATTATACAATACATGGCCTTTAATATCTGGCTCTTTCCATTCAGCATTTTGTATTTAGGGTTCATCCATATAGCATGTATCAGAACTTCCATTCTTTTTTATGGCTGAGTAATATTCCATAGCAGGAGTAGACCACATTTTCTTTTTCTACCCATCAGTTCATGGACATTTGGCTATTTTCAGTTTTTGGCTATTATAAATAATGCTGCTATGAACATTCATGTACAATCTTTGGGTAGATACATGTTTTAATTCTCTTGGGTATATACCTAGGAATGGAACTATTAAACTATATTGTTTAATTTTGGGAAGAACTTCCAACTGATTTCCAAAACAGCAGTACATTTTACATTCCATCAACCATGTATGAGGGTTCTACACCGTGCATCTGTGTTTTTTATTACAGCCATCTTAGTGGGTGTGAAGTAGTATCACATTTCCCTATTGACTAATGATGTTTGATGTAGTTGTTTTTTGTTGGTGGTGGTTTTTTGTTTTTGTTTTTGTTTTTGTTTTTATGTTGTCGTGTTGGTGGGGTCCAGAGCCAATGGCCAAGAAAGAGTTCTTGAGACATCTTCAGTGGAAAATGGTGATTTTATTAAGCATGGGGACAGAACCCATGGCAGAAAGAACTGCTCTCTCTGCTGCCGGCTGCTCTCTGCTGCCTCTGATCATGAGCAATGGCTTATTGTATATCTTGGGATTGGGATAAGTAAAGATAAGGGAAGTTCTAAAAAGACTCTCATATGTTAAAGAAGACTCAGGATCCTGGAGGAATGTTATAATCTGCCTATCTCAAGTATTTGTTAATGGACTGCAGGTTATAGGGAGATTTAATTTTTTTTTAAGATTTTATTTATTTGTGGGGCACCTGGGTGGCTCAGTGGGTTAAGCTTCTGCCTTCAGCTCAGGTCATGATCTCAGGGTCCTGGGATTGAACCCCACATCGGGCTCTCTGCTCAACCAGGAGCCTGCTTCCCCCTCTCTCTGCCTACTTGTGATCTCTCTCTGTCAAATAAATAAATAAAAATCTTAAAAAAAAAAGAAAGAAAGAAAAGATTTTATTTATTTGTGAGAGAGAGAGAGCATAAGCTTGGGGAGCAGCAGGTAGAGGGAGGAGCAGGCTCCTCACCAAGCTAGGAGCCCAATTTGGGACTTGATCCCAAGGTCCTGGATAGTGACCTGAGCCAAAAGAAGACACTTAACTGACTGAGCCACCCAGGCATCCCTAGGGACACTTAATATTATCTACATTCCTTCTGCCTCAGTTTCCCACATCAATGTTGAGCACCTTTGTGTGCTTATCAGCTGTTCATATATCTTCTTTGGAGAAATGTCTATCAAAATTCTTTACCCAGAGGCTCCTGGTGGCTCAGTCATTAAGCATTTGCCTTCAGTTTAAGTCATAATCCCAGGGTACTGGGATTAAGCCCTACCTCCAGTTCCTGCTTAGCAGGAAGCCTGCTTCTACCTCTCCTGCACCCCCTGCTTGTGCTCCCTCTCTTGCTGTCTCTCTCTCTCTCAAATAAATAAGATCTTTAAAGAAAAATCTTTTACCCATTTTAAAATTGGGTTATTTGTCTTTTCATTGTTGAGCTGTAAGGGTTCTTCGTATATTCTGGATGAAAGTTCCTTGCCAGATAAATAACTTGCAAATATTTTCTTATATTCCATGGGATGCCTTAAAACTTTTTTTTTTTTTTAATCATTTAGCTTCCTTCAGAGTCTCTGGTCCATTCAGTATGTTTTTGTTTGTTTGTTTGTTTTAAAGATTTTATTTATTTATTTGACAGACAGAGATCACAAGTAGGCAGAGAGGCAGGCAGAGAGAGAGAGGGAAGCAGGCTCCCACTGAGCAGAGAGCCCGAAGTGGGGCTCGATCCTAGGACCCTGAGATCATGACCTGAGCCAAAGCAGAGGCTTAACCCACTGAGCCACCCAGGCGCCCCAGCCTTAAAACTTCTTATTGGTGGGGGCTCCTGGGTGGCTCAGTGGGTTAAGCCTCTACCTTTGGCTCAGGTCCTGATCTCAGCGTCCTAGGATCGAGCCCCACTTCGGGCTCTCTGATCAGTGGGAGCCTGCTTCCCTCTCTCTCTCTGCCTGCCTCTCTGCCTACTTGTGATCTCTCTGTCAAATAAATAAATAAAATCTTTAAAAACAAACAAACAAACAAAAACATACTGAATGGACCAGAGACTCTGAAGGAAGCTAATGATAAAAAAAAAAAAAAGTTTTAAGGCATCCCATGGAATATAAGAAAATATTTGCAAGTTATTTATCTGGCAAGGAACTTTCATCCAGAATATACGAAGAACCCTTACAGCTCAACAATGAAAAGACAAATCCCAATTTTAAAATGGGTAAAAGATTTTTCTTTAAAGATCTTATTATTTGAGAGAGAGAGAGACAGCAAGAGAGGGAGCACAAGCAGGGGGTGCAGGAGAGTAGAAGCAGGCTTCCTGCTAAGCAGGAACTGGAGGTAGGGCTTAATCCCAGTACCCTGGGATTATGACTTAAACTGAAGGCAAATGCTTAATGACTGAGCCCCAGGAGCCTCTGGGTAAAGAATTTTGATAGACATTTCTCCAAAGAATATATGAACAGCTGATAAGCACACAAAGGTGCTCAACATTGATGTGGGAAACTGAGGCAGAAGGAAATGTAGATAATATTAGTGTCCCTAGGGATGCCTGGGTGGCTCAGTCAGTTAAGTGTCTTCTTTTGGCTCAGGTCACTATCCAGGACCTTGGATCAAGTCCCCAATTGGGCTCCTAGCTTGGTGAGGAGCCTGCTCCTCCCTCTACCTGCTCCCCAAGCTTATGCTCTCTCTCTCTCACAAATAAATAAATCTTTTCTTTCTTTCTTTTTTTTTAAGATTTTTATTTATTTATTGACAGAGAGAGATCACAAGTAGGCAGAGAGAGGGGGAAGCAGGCTCCTGGTTGAGCAGAGAGCCCGATGTGGGGTTCAATCCCAGGACCCTGAGATCATGACCTGAGCTGAAGGCAGAAGCTTAACCCACTGAGCCCCCAGGTGCCCCACAAATAAATAAAATCTTAAAAAAAAATTAAATCTCCCTATAACCTGCAGTCCATTAACAAATACTTGAGATAGGCAGATTATAACATTCCTCCAGGATCCTGAGTCTTCTTTAAATATGAGAGTCTTTTTAGAACTTCCCTTATCTTTACTTATCCCAATCCCAAGATATACAATAAGCCATTGCTCATGATCCAGGCAGCAGAGAGCAGCCGGCAGCAGAGAGAGCAGTTCTTTCTGCCATGGGTTCTGTCCCCATGCTTAATAAAATCACCATTTTCCACTGAAGATGTCTCAAGAACTCTTTTTGGCCATTGGCTCTGGACCCCACCAACACGACAACATAAAACAAACAAAAACAAAAACAAAAAACACCACCACAACAAAAAACAACTACATCAAACATCATTAGTCAATAGGGAAATGTGATACTACTTCACACCCACTAAGATGGCTGTAATAAAAACACAGATGCACGTGTAGAACCCTCATACATGGTTGATGGAATGTAAAATGTACTGCTGTTTTGGAAATCAGTTGGAAGTTCTTCCCAAAATTAAACAATATAGTTTAATAGTTCCATTCCTAGGTATATACCCAAGAGAATTAAAACATGTATCTACCCAAAGATTGTACATGAATGTTCATAGCAGCATTATTTATATAGCCAAAACTGAAAATAGCCAAATGTCCATGAACTGATGGGTAGAAAAAGAAAATGTGGTCTACTCCTGCTATGGAATATTACTCAGCCATAAAAAGAATGGAAGTTCTGATACATGCTATATGGATGAACCCTAAATACAAAATGCTGAATGGAAAGAGCCAGATATTAAAGGCCATGTATTGTATAATACTATTATACTAATATCCAGAGTAGGCAAATGTGTAGAGATACAAAGTAGATTAATAGTTTCCAGGTACTAGGTCTTGGAGAGAATGTAATAGTAATAACTGCTAACGGGTATGGGGTTTCCTTTTTTTTTTTTTTTAAAGATTTTATTTATTTGACAGACAGAGATCACAAGTAGGCAGAGAGGCAGGCAGAGAGAGAGAGGAGGAAGCAGGCTCCCCGCTGAGCAGAGAGCCCGATTCGGGGCTCTATCCCAGGAGTCTGGATCATGACCTGAGCCGAAGGCAGAGGCTTTAACCCACTGAGCCACCCAGGTGCCCCTGGGGTTTCCTTTTTAAGGTGATGAAAATGTTCCAGAATAGATAGTGGTTATATAATATATTATGTATTTTATGATATACACATCAGGAAATTGAATATGAACCTAAAGAAACTGAATAACAAAAAACATTGAAATCCTATAGTCATGATGATTGTCAAGAAAAACTAGTATAGATAACATTTCCTTGAAAACTTGGTGGTTAATTTCCTTAGCCAAGAAACTCCCTGCCTTAATCTCTAGCTATCTTAGCATAACCACATTCCCATATTAATAATATATATAGGTAGTCTGCAGGTATCCTTAAGCCATTGGCATTTGCCTAGTAAGTCAAACAATATTCCATGGGCTCCAGTTTATATTAAATTCTGAGTTATCATCTTAGGTCTCTAGACAGGATTCAGATAATCTATGGCAAATGACCTCTGAGGAAGTCAAAGATAATTCTGGTTTTGAATGACCTAGATAGACTTTTTCTCCTAAGCAGCTTTACTTGAATAACTGCCCACCTGTTCAATTCTGCTATCACAAAAAAACTGATCTCTGGGAGAGAGTTTTAATCCTCATAGCTGAAGAAAAGTAGCTATTTTTCCTGGCGTGGGTAACCAAAGTCTAGTCCTTAGACTTCTTTAGTTAGCTAATAAAAGGGATTAAAAACAAAAACAAAAAACCAAAAAAACCTCTTTAATCATCCAGGAGTTTGGATAGTGATGGGTAGGTGAATTTTGGACTTTGGTAACGTAAGAAGTCCAAGAAAAAGGTTTAAGCTTGTTAAATGTCATATTAACTTTATAGTGTTTAATAATATGATCACAATTTGTGGCCAACTCATGATTCAGCACAGGTCTCAGTCTGAGGGGTGTGAGTTCAAGCCTCATGTTGGGCTTCATATTGGGTGTTGAGCCCCTTTATTTATTCTTTATTTTATTTATTTATTTGAGAGCGACACAGTGAGAGAGAGCATGAGAGGGAAGAGGCCAGAGGGAGAAGCAGACTCCCCATGGAGCTGGGAGCTCCACGTGGAACTCGATCCCGGGACCCCAGGATCATGACCCAAGCTGAAGGCAGTTGCCCAACTAACTAAGCCACCCAGTTGCCCTTGAGCCCATTAAAAAAATGTGATCATAATTAATAATACTATGATTTTATATATGTTTTATACATGCCAACAAAAAGGCCATACGAATGTTTCAAAACGTTAATGATAATCTCAAGGTGGTTGGCGATTATTTCTTTTTTAAGATTTTTTAAAAATTTATTTGACAGACAGAGATCACAAGTAGGCAGAGAGGCAGGTAGAGAGAGGTGTGTGGGGGGGAAACAGGCTCCCTGCTGAGCAGAGAGCCCGATATGGGCCTTGATCCCAGGACCCTGAGATCATGACCTGAGCCAAAGCAGAGGCTTAACCCACTGAGCCACCCAAGCACCCCTCCTTGAAAGTTTTTTATTGAATGAATTTTTGTAAAGCAGATGATACTTTTCCTCTAAC